>NC_068914.1:131273983-131577060 GCF_023091745.1 Budorcas taxicolor | reverse complement strand
AATCTTCCTTTCATCTGCTCTTTGGTAATAAGACCCTGATTCTTCTGACAGCTCCCCACAGAGCAATGAGTCAGCCAGTTGGTGACTTTTGCTGAGTGCCCATTGAAAACAAACACAGTGGGCACTGTGAGAAGCCTGGGGGAAGCCGAGTCTCAGCACCCACTTGAGGCATCCACAGTCCAACGGTCCCATCACATCCATGCGGTTTCTGCGGGCTGTGCTGGGGAATGAGCTTACTCATAGTGGCCAGGCTCATCTGACCATGGTGCTGACCTTGGGATTCAACTGACCTCTGCCAAGATGAACAGGACTCCCAGGATAAAACACAGGCTAGAACGCGAGCACCTTTTCCTCTCTTTTCTTGGATGAATATATTTACTTAGTTTCTTTAGTTTTTATTGGAATATAGTTGATTTACAATGTTCTGTTAATTTCAAGTGTTTACAGCAAAGTGAATCAGTTATACCTATATACTAACATATTTCCATTCTTTTTCAAATTCTTAGGTTATGACAGAATATTGAGTATAATTCCCTGTGCTATACAGTAGGTCCTTCTTAGCTAACTATTTTATATATAGAAGTGTGTACGTTAATTCCAAACTCCTAATTTATCACTTCCCCTTCGATCTTGATGGCCCTTCGTAACATTTGAGAATCAATCTCACTATATTAAAACTGTAAACTCTATTGCTAGAAAGTGCAGTCAACCTATTCTGTCATCAGTAAATGTTGGTGTTCATGAATAACAACTTAGTTTCTCTGTGTGTTCCTTGTAGGTTGATCCGTGGCTTATATGTCTGGATCCCTTCATACCTCCTTTGTTGTCCAGTCGCTCAGTCATGTCAGACTCTTTGTGACCCCGTGGACTACAGCACACCAGGCTTCCCTGTCTTTCAACATCTCTCAGAGGTTGCTCACACTCATATCTGTTGAGTCAGTGATGCCATCCAGCCATCTCATCCTCCGTCATCCCCTTCCCCGCCTTCAATCTTGTCCAGCATCAGGGTCTTTTCCAATCAGTCAGCTCTTTGCATCAGGTGGCCAAACTATTGGAGCTTCAGCATCCATCCTTCCAGTGAATATTCAGGGTTGATTTCCTTTAGGATTGATCAGTTTGATCTCTCTGCTGTCCAAGGGACTCTCAGAAGTCTTCTCCAACACCATAGTTTGAAACCATCAACTCTTTAGCGCTCAGTCTTCTTTATGGTCCAACTTTCACATTCGTACATGACTACTGGAAAAATCACACCTTTGACTATACAGACACCTCCTATTACAAAGCAAAACCTCAGAAATACACTTCCAGAGACTAAATGCCAAATTCTGCAACATAGTGAAATGTTTAAAACAATAAGGATAATATTTTATACATTCATTTCTGGAAAATAATGCCATTGTACTCTGGTATAAATAACTGTTCTTCTGGGTAAACTTTCTCTTCAAGTACGAATGCTTGTGATACTTCCCTGCAGCTCTCAGGGAAAAAAAAGCACACTGTAATTTTAGCTCAACTCCTAAATTGATAATTACACAGATTTACATAAAAGGCACATTTAATACAGTCAAATTGTTTCTTATAAGGCATAATTGTGTAAAATTGTTTCAAACTTTGCTTTATTGCTTATTGGCACAATGAACAGATATTACTGGCTGAAGCATCTTAGTAACTGTGCCTGGGATCATAGACGATGTGGCCACAGAATTGATGACAAATGAAAATTCTTTGAAGTGGGGAGTGGAGATGGGTGGGATTTGGGTAGAATGGAATAGAATACATTTAAAATTCATTTTTAAATTATATGTATACTTTTATACATAAAACACATATAATTGAGTATAATTCACAGGCACCAAAATTATATTGTCTTCACTCATACTCCTGAGCCACCCAATTTCTCGCCAGGATATAATCACTGTTACCTCTGTCTTTCAGAACTTCAAGATAAATGATATTTAACAATATTATTTTTTTAAGTGTCACTTTTGGTTACAGAGCAAATGTTTATTTTGAAATATGGGAAGGTATATTTTAGCATTAGAAGATGTGTTTGAAAATGTCCAAGCAAAGGAAATTATGGCATTGTTACAGTTCTGGAAAACATCTTGAACTGTAATGCACCATTGTACATAGGTAAGGCTATTTTGGGATCTCGTCTTTCACTATAACGGTCCATGTACCCTATAGTCTAGGATCAGACATACATGTTTCTAATCATATTCACTAAATGTTTCATTTTGAACATATGCTATTACCTCAACTTTTATAAGATGCCCCCAAAATGTGTATTAATCAACCGTGTATAAATAGATCCATCAGTGGTCAAATAAGAATTTACAATTAATGAACATTTAATTACTCCCATATTATAAATTCTTTGTGTGTGTGTGTGTGTGTGTGTGTGTGCGCGCGCGCGCGCTCAGTTGTGTCTGATTCTTTGCAACCACATGGACCGTAGCCTACCAGGCTCCTCTGTCTTTGGGACTTTCCAGGCAAGAATACTGGAGGGGATTGCCATTTCCTTCTCCAGAGGATCTTCCTGACCCAGGGATTAAACCCATGTCTCCCACATCTCCTGCATCACAAGAGGATTCTTTCCTGCCAAGCCACTGGGGAAGCCCCATAAACTATCAATTCAGTTCAGTCACTCAGTCGTGTCCAACTCTTTGTGACCTCACGGACTGAGCATGCCAGGCTTCCCTGTCCATCACCAACTCCCAGAGCTTACTCAAACTCATGTCCATCGAGTCGGTGATGTCATCCAACCATCTCATCCTCTGTTGTCCCCTTCTCCTCCTGCCTTCAATCTTTCCCAGCATCAGGATCTTTCCAATAAGTCAGTTCTTCCCATCAGGTAGCTGAAGTAGTGGAGCTTCAGTTTTAGCATCAGTCCTTCCAATGAGTATTCAGGACTGATCTCCTTTAGGATGGACTGGTTGGATCACCTTGCCATCCAAGGGACTCTCAAGAGTCTTCTCCAACACCACAGTTCAAAAGCATCAATTCTTCAGTGCTCAGCTTTCTTTATAGTCCAATTCTCACATCCATACATGACTACTGGAAAAACCACAGCTTTGACTAGATGGACCTTTGTTGGCAAAGTAATGCCTCTGCTTTTTAATATGCTGTCTAGGTTGGTCATAGCTTTTCTTCCAAGGAGCAAGTGTCTTTTAATTTCACTGCTACAGTCACCATCTGCAGTGATTTTGGAGACCAAAATAATAAAGTCTGTCACTGTTTCCATTGTTTCCCCATCTATTTGCCATGAACTATAAATAAAGCTTTTTAAAGATTCAAATGTGTTAGGACAATGGCACCATTCTTGAAATTGAATCAAAGGCACATGCACACATACCTCTAGTCTTGACGCTGCCGTCTTTGAATTCTTTTCAATCCTCACCTCTCTCATCATCCCATGAACATCCCATGAACATTATTTAATCCTGTGCTGTGCACCCTAATCACAGGCACTTATTAATTTTGAATGTGAATATATCAACATTGATTGTATACAGTGCAAATGTAGTCTTTTGTATTTGTAATAAATAAATATGGATAACCCCATAAGATGCTTAATACTGATTTTCTGCACATTAAGTTTAAAAAAGATCCATCTTCCTAAATGTGGTGATACACACATGTGTGCTCAGGAATAATTTAAGAAAACACATTTATTATACTGTCTCCTTCTACATTGTACTCAGACATCTTAAAATCACTTAACTTTCCTGAATCTGTGAATATAATATTTCCGCTTCTTCCTTACATAGTTCCTGGAAAAAGAAAGTCAACTTATACGCGAGAGCAATATGAAAAATCAAACTAGACTACGTGAATGTGTTACAGTTGTGAGATAGTCACATTATCACATAATTAGAGTTTCCACAATGGAAAGGCTTAGGGAATTGTCTGCAGCCACCTCTGCAAGATTATCAGAAAGCTGAGCTGCAGCAAATGTACCATAGTGCGCTCTGGGTCACAGAGTGAGTCTGTGGCAAGGGCTGGTCCTTCTTCCGAGTTTTCTTTGCCCTCAGACCCCGCCTAACGCCAGTGTCATGGACGGAGTGCCTCTGCTCTCCTCCTCCACTCTGCTCTCCAGGTGATCGTCTCCGCTTCTATAGCTACCATCTCACCATGCTCAATCCATGGCTCACAACCCTGTGGAGCCTTGGTATCCTTCCCACATCAGAGCTTGGAAAGGCTGGCCTGTGCCCAGAGTGGAATGGACAGAGGGCTCCATCCAGACACCCTTTTCCCACAGAAGGACCCCACTCACTCATCGTTTACCTCTGAGCCACCCTGACCTCAGCAATGACACAGCTCCAGATTCTAAGTCCATGATGGAACTGTCCAAAATACCATTTCCAACCCCAGTGAAGACCCAATACAGATCAGGTACTCACTAAGCAGATGTTAACCTGAATTAAGAGAACTACATTTTTTTCTTCTCCTCTCTTCTATTTTCATTATCTTTCTTGTCTTCTATTTTTATTGCAAAATTAATCATTACAGTGGAGAGGAAAACACATTCTCACACTGGAAAAACTAGGGCAGGGCACCTCCATAAAGGAAGGAGAGAAAAGGATCCCCCCTCTGCCGCAGGCTTCACCAGTGAGATGAAGTCCTCTGAGGAGCCCAACCCTTGCTCTCTCAGAAGGAACCTGACCCTCCCCTTGAAATGGCTTCCTTGAAACACTCTCAGAAAAGCTTTACTCTACCCTACTCCGCTTAGCTTAGAGCCCAGAGGTGGCTAAGTGTTTCCTCAGCTACCTATGTTCTGTTTGTTTTGTCACTTTAGACCATTATTTATTTATCCTTATTACCCTTAAAAATGAACACAAAACCCCAACCTCCACCCCACTTCAGCTTTCTGCCCCCTGTGTTGCTTGAGGAGTCAGTCGTCCTGGCCCCAGAGCCTTCTCAGAAGGTAAAGAATCTGCCTGCAATGCAGGACCTGGGTCGAGATGACCCTCTGGAGAAGGAAGTGGCAACCCACTCCACTATTCTTGCCTAAAGAAGTCCATGGGCAGAGAAGTCTGGCGGGCCACAGTCAGACACAGCTGAGGGATCAACACAAAGCCTCAGTGCCTCACTTATTCCCACTTCAAGGAGACTTTGGGGCCATCGTGTAAGACCCTCCCCAGAGTAGCCTTCAAGCTCCTACATTTCTTCAGTAATAAGTGTCCTCGTTGTCTACAACGTATCTGCTCATCCCAGAGAAGGTGACATCAGATTCCTAAGAAGTCACATGCTCCAGCGGGCCATTCTTTGACACTAACTCTCATTTTTCCATCTTCTTTTATCTTTCCCACTTCCACTCCCTCAGCTCTGAATGGCCCTGTCATATGGCCCCATTGCACCCCTTCCTTTCTCCATGCCTCTCAGGGCCAACTTCCTGCCGGCTCAGATTCCAAAGTGTGTCCTTCACGCTCTCTCCAGCCATGCTGTCCCTCCTCACCCTTCTCCCCTCTCCCCCGGACAATCCTAAGCCTGTGTCCATCTAATCACTCACTGCCTTTCCTTCTGGTCAAAACCACTCCATGGTGCAGGTTGGCACCATTTCAGTGTCATGGTCTCTATCCTCGGCTGGGTGTGTCCTAGCAGTCCCTTTACACACTCCTGCGGGAACTTCCTGTTTTCCAGCACAAGCGACATCATGTCACCACTCCACTCAGTCCCCTTACTAAGCTGCCACCTTGCTCAAAACATATTCCCCCTCCTTCCTTCCAGTTTCCCTAGTCCTGCACAGATCCACTGCCTCTTTGAATTCCACTCACTACTTCCAAATGCTTTAGAGAAAAACAAAGCAGCAAAATGTGCAGAATGAAATGAACTCATGAAATCGTTTATTCATTGAGAATTCGTCTTAAGGACAAGTTTTAAAGTTAGAGTCACCCAACTGTATCATCTAAAATGAGTGTTTCCACTTTGGGTATCTCCCCTTGACCTCTGAGCGTTTCTTTTCTTTGTGCTTTTTTGGGGCCCGTTCCCTGGTTCCCCTGGCCCTCTCCTCAACTCACTTGTATGTGAACTTGGACGGAAGTTGAAGAGAAGCTACAGCTGATTAATCACCAGTGACTGGTCTCCAAAGGCCCCAGGGCTGGCGGGAGGGGTGAGGGAGAGGAGAGAAGGCGGAGGCCGCGCTGTGGGAGCTCTCTCTTACCGCATGACAAAATCTGCTTCATCTATTTGACGGCCACAGCCACTCTTCTTCAGAATCCCACCATTTCCCACCACCGCGCATTTCTTCAAGGGCAGCTGGAATGGGGTTGCCTAGCAACAGAAAACAAGGCGGGTTTTCACTGCAGAGAACATACAACCGCTCACCAAATCATTGTTTACAGCAGACCCTGCCAGAGAATTTGATTGAAGACTGGGCAGAGTGAAAAGAGTGCATAGAAAGAAAGATGCCAGGAAGCCTGCAAGGAGCAAACTAGCCCATTCCTTTGAAATAGAAACATTTCTTTTTTAACTCCCTGAAGTGGATTTCAATATAACCACATTTTGGGTATCAAACTGGCCATGCATATAATAGGGAGTAACTGCTAAGGAAAACGGAAAAATCCCCACTAGACACTGGATTCTTTTCAAAGGCATTAAGCTGGGAACAAACTCAAATGAATTCTACTCCCCTATTTATATGCACTTTTATTCGTTCATACAATCAGTCATTCACTCAACAAATGTTGCTGAGCATTTCCTATGCTAACTGTTGGGGATAAACACAAAGACAGCGAAGTCACAGGTCTCAGGATTCACAGTTTGGGATGTGAGGAGAGTGTGAATATATAAGCTTATGTAACAGATGGTATTGTGAAGGTGACCTTGCTGTACAACAGGAATATTTCACATGCTGTGGAGAAGCCAGAGAGGGACGAGAAGACACATCTGTGAAGCCGACTCAGGGAGAGCTTTCATACTTGAGATGCATCTTTAAGGATGAGTAGGATTTTGCAGGCAGGGAGAGCAGCATCAGCAGAGGTGCAGAAGTATGCTGAGAGCGAGTGTAGTGTTTATGAGCAAATGCACACTCTGGGTCTGTTTAGAACTTAGGAGCAACTCAGGGGCAAGTGACTTGTGTCTAACCAGGCAGCATGTGACTTTCTGCAGACATTGACCTGGACTGCAAAGAAAATGTCCCATGTACCTGAATGTTCCCTGGAGTGCTATTTATAGTACTAGGGACTATCAAAACCCAGCAACAGCCCCTGGAAGTGAAATGCGACATTCAGTCTTTTTTAGCTGGGTCAGCAAGAACCACCAGCATAGCATTTCCTGCTTGCTGAAACCAGGCACAGTGGCTGGCAGTCTCTGGCGGAAGACGTTACATCTATATAAAACAACCATGCCCACATTAAGTCATCATTGTTGATGAATCTGAGGGCATCATATGGATTACACCAAAAGAATAAATGATTATATGACCATATGCACATAGGTATAAATAATTAAAGCAGAAAAATGAAATTCCAGGAGCGTACATAGTCACTGGGAGCTGAGGGGCACTCAGCAAAGCCCAAGAAGGAAATTTAACTTCCTTGATTTCTAATTTGTAAAAGGAACAGCCAGAGCTCTGACAATAAAGGTGATGAAGATACAGCACTGAAACTGCAGTGTCTAAGCATATGCCTGCAGATGGAAAGACTTTCCGGAGACTGTCCAGTGACCTCCAGAGCAGGATACAGAGAAGGAGGGTCAGGAAAAGGGCTGCACTCCAACTCTCCTTGATGAGCCAGGATGATACATGGCATTTTTCTCAGTCACTCCTGGGAGGAAGATTTGAATCAATACTAGAAATACACAAGAAGATCTGTAATTTGCTAGATGTAGATTAAAGTAGTTATGCTCAAGTTAACTGCCCTTTTATTCCACAAATATTTACTGAGTGTGTACTATGTTCCAAGCACTGTCCTGGGTGACCAGGACATAATAATCCCTGTTTACAAGGAGGTCAGATTCTAGTGGGAAATAGATGATAAAGACAAATGAATAAAATAAACAAAATATCATATGGTGGAGAGAAAGAAATCACTGGCATGAGAAAATCAGGAAATACTTTTGAAGAAAACCTGCCATTGAACTAGGGTGGTCAGGAGATATGAAAGCAAATCCCCAAAGGTGAGGGGGTAGTGAGCCTTTCAGGCACCTGGGAGAGTTGCTGGGGCAGACATGGAAGAGGGACACTCCTGGGTTTTAAATGAGGAGAAAGAGGTCATTGTGTCTGGAGATGAGTAAGCAAGGGACAGAGGAGAAGAGATCAGAGACTTAGCTGGTAGGAAGGTTGGGGAACAAATTCTATGGGCTTTGGAGGATACTGTAAAGACTCTAAGTTTTATTCTCAGATGAGAATCAAGTCAAGGTAGGGTGAGCAAAGGAGTGGCATTCTGTCATATTCTAGAACAATCACTCTGCTGCTGGGTGAATAGGCTGCAAGATGTCATGCACAGAAAGAGAGACCAGTCTCCTGAAATGACAGGCTAGAGATTATGGTGGCCTGGGCTAGAGTCAGAGCAGCGGGGATGGCCGGAAGAAAGCAGATTCTGCAGATGTTTTGGAGGAACAGCTGACTGGAGTTGCAATGAGAATAGCATAAGAGAAGAATCAAGAACAAAGCCAAGGTTGGGGCTCAGACAGCTGTAAAGATGGACTTGCCATTTACCGTGACATGGACAATAACAGAGAAGCAAGTTTGGGTGAGATGATTTGAAGTTCACTTTTAAGTACATAAAATATGAAATCTCCATTAGCCATTTAAGTGGTGATGTCAAATAAGCAGTTGAATATATGAGAATACAGTCAGGGAACTGATTTCTCCTGAAGATAGAAAGCTGGGGGTGATAAGCATACAGTTGGTATTTAAAATCAGAGGACTACCTGGTGAGCGAGTTTAGACAGAAAAGAGAGGAAGTCTTAGACCTGAATCTCCGGATGCTCCAAGAAAGAAGTTAGGAGACTGAGAAGAAATAGGTAAAAGAGATGGAGGAGTGGCCAATGGAATGGGAGGGAAAAACAGGAAAGTAACGTGTCTGGGAAGTAAGTTTTTCTTTTTTTTTTTTTAAGTATCTAAAGATACTCAAGAAGAACAGGAGAAAACTGCAGCAAATGCTATTGATAGATTACATAAAATAAGAGCTGAAAATTGCCAAGGGATTTTGAACACAGAGGTCAATGGTAACCTTGACCAGGACAGATCTGGTTCAGAAGTGAGGATGGAAGCCTGGTCTGAGTACAGTGAGTAATACGTGGATATTTGCAACTATTTGTATATAGTTTATTTGAAAAGTGTGGTTTCACTCATGCTCAACTAATATTTAGTTTGCTTTGTTAAAGCCAACTTAAGCCCCACTTTCCGACCGCCGCCCCACCCCCGTTGTTAAGGAAAAGTCCCTGGACCAGATCGACTGGCAATCTCAGTTTTCTGAACAAGAATCTGGGCACAGAACATGCAAATCTGGAAAGCAGTAGTAACAGCATAAACCTGGGTACAAACACTACCTCCTAACTTCCAGATTGTGGGACCCCTTGACATTTCACTTTCTGTCTCTAAAGAGGGAACATGCTGCATAGGATTACATGAAATGACAGAGTAAAGCATTTCACCAAGCTACTAGCATGGTGGGTCCCCCATTATCCTTCCCCCTCTTCTTTCACCTTTTTCCTTCTCTTAGCAAGGTCTACTGACTTGTTAAAGCACAGAATACTCAGGTTCCATGAGTTTGGGGGAATACATGGTAAAAGAGTGATTCTCAAAATCTATCTTAACATAGAAGATTTTATGGCAGAAAATGTACCTATTCTCTATGGTGTTTACCTATTTGGGGTGACACTAGTGGCGAAGAATCTGCCTGCCAATGCAAGAGACCCAAGAGATGTCAGTCTGACTCCTGGATCGAGAAGATCCCCTGGAGGAGGAAATGGCCACTCACTCCATTTTGCCTGGGAAATCCCATGGACAGAGGAGCCTGGTGGGCTACAGTCTGCGGGGTTGCAAATGAGGCGGACAAGACTGAACACACACACATACATATGTAACCTTTCTGTAAGTATAAAGTAAAGCCACTTAGTTGTGTCTGACTCTTTGTGACCCCATGGACGGTAACCTACTAAGCTCCTCTGTCCGTCAGATTTTCCAAGCAAGAATACTGGAGTGGGTTGTCATTTCCTTCTCCAGGGGATCTTCCCAACTCAGGGATTGAACCCAGGTCTCCTGCATTGCAGGCAAACACTTTATCGTCTGAACTACCAGGGAAGCCCCTTCTGAATGTATATATGTATACAAATGTATATACTTTTCAAAGACTTTGAACCGAAGCCTAGTTGAGGAGGAAGCCATTTATGAGTTGGAGGTGGTAATATTTGCTTACTTCCTCTTCATTTGGTCAATACTGGCCCTCACACAGCAATTTCATTTCAATAACTGTTTCTCCAGTGCCCTGAGTGCACTCTTCAGGGCATTGGCAGCAGCAAACAGAACAGCTCACCAAAGTTCAAAAAGGAAAAACTTAATAGGGAAAATACTGTGAAATGTTTTTAACTAATTGAGATAATACTATCATTATTCTATTTAAGACGAAGAATATCTCAACTTGGCAATGATCAATGCTTATTAGAGTGATGTGTAAACAAGATGTTCTCAGTTTGGTGTTTATTACACAGAAAGGGGGGCTTCCCAGTTGGTGCTGGTGGTAAAGAACCCACCTGCCAATGCAGGAAACTAAAAGAGATGTGGTTTCAATCCCTGGGTTGGGAAGATCCCCTGGAAGAGGGCATGGCAACCTGCTCCCATATTCTCGCCTGGAGAATCCCATGGACAGAGGAACCTGGTGGGCTACAGTTCATAGGATCACAAAGAGTCAGACACAACTGAAGCAACTTAGCACATATGCCTCCACATAGAAAGAACGGGTAATGTTTTGGATAATCCATTTCCACATAAAGACTACAATTCTGTTAAGGAGTATTTTTATTAAGGTACTAACTTCATTCTTTCTTTTCAAAAGTATCTCCTTGCATCCATGTAAGAAAATATCTACTAGATCTGAGAACACAGTATTATGCTACAACACGCCTCATGTTGTATTTTTAACCTTAAAAATACTACTCTAAAGGAAAGACTGGATTAGGCAAATTGATTATAGCCATGGGCTCAAAATATTGCGTGACCACCAATTCACCTTATAAATCTTTGTCCAGGATTTTTCACCTTCACTCTTCCATCTGTTAATGGCCATCTTCTTAATGACCATATTATATTAACCATCTGGATTCAGATTATGATTTGCCAGGCCCCTCAAACTCTCAGTGCTTCACTGGAAGTCAGACATGATAATAACCATCCCATCTGTCTCTCAGCATGATTATGCAAACTAAAAATGAACTGAGGTGTTGAAAATTATCAGAAAACTCTGAAATCCTATATAAATGAGATTAGTACATTACTAAACACTAAAACTGGAGAAAAAATATCATTACATTGCTGTACCACTACTATTACATGTAGTTTATCCTTGTGTGAAAGGCTTTCAATTTCAAAGGTTTTATATAGATTTTAATCAAAGCACTTTTTATCATTGGCCCTTTGAGGGTGTATCTACTACTTTGACCAAAGAGGTTTTTTTAAATATATAATTATTTATCTTATTTATGTATTATTTTTGCTTTTGGCTGCGCTGGGTCTTTGCTGCTGTGCACGAGTTTTCTCTAGTTTTGGAGAGCAGGGACTACTCTCTAGTTGCAGTGCACCAGCTTCTCATTGCAGTGGCTTCTCTTGTTGCAGAGCATGGCTCCAGCATGCACAGGTTTCAGCAGTTACAGCACATGAGCTCAGTAGTTGTGGCTCCCGGGCTCTAGAGCACGGGCTCAGCAGCTGTGCTGCACAGGCTTACCTGTCCTGCAGCATGTGGGATCTTCCTGGACCAAGGATTGAACCGGTGTCCCCTGCATTGCAAGGTGGACTCAACTACTGGATCACCAGGGAGCCCAGTCAATGAGTTTTTAAATGCACATATTTGTATGAATCATTCCAAGTACCATATTTTTTTTTTTTGCTCCCTGATCTACACACAAATTAAGAATAGATGAGATGATCAACAACTTGCTCAATAAGCTAATTATTTATATTGAATCTGAAGAGTTCCATTGAGCATCCAATCTACTCTAAACAGTGTCTGACCTAAACAGTGGCATTTTCTTAACATCATAATAGATATATTATTTTATCTTTAAAATATATTTTATTGAAATACAGTTGATTTACAATGTTAACATCTGCTGTACAGCAAAGTGATTCAGTTACACATATATATATATACATTCTTTACTTATATTCTTTTTCATTATGGTCTATCACAAGATATTGAATATCTTGTGCTATACAGTTGGATTTTGTTCTTTATCCATACTGTGTATAATAGTTTGCATCTGCTAATCCCAAACTCCTACTTCATTCCTTCCCCATTCCCCCTTCCCCTTGGCAACCACAAATCTGCTCTCACATCTGTGAGTCTGTTTCTGTTTCGTAGATTAAGCTCACTTGTGTCATATTTGAGACTCCACATATGTAAGCAATATCATACATTTGTTCTTCTCTGTCTGACTTACTTCACTTAATATGATTATCTCTAGGTCCATCCATATTGCTGCAGATCGTATTATTTCATTCTTTTTTTATGGCTGAGCAGTATTCCATCTTCTTTATCCACTGTCTTTTGATGAACATTTAGGTTGTTTCCATGTCTTGGTTATTGTGAATAGTGCTGCTATGAATTTAGGGGTGCACGTATCTTTTAGAATTATCACTTTGCCGAGACATATGCCCAGGAATGGAATTACTGGATCATATGACAACTCCATTTTTAGTTTTTTGAGGAATCTCCACACTGCTTTTCACAGTGGCTGCACCAATTTGCATTCCCACCAACAGTGTAGGACGGTTACCTTTTTTCCACATCCTCTTCAGCACTTACTGTTTGTAGATTTTTTTAATGGTGGTTAAAAACCACCGTGAGGTAGTACCTCACCATAGTTTTGACTTGTACTTCCCTAATAATTAGCAATGTTGAACATCTTTTCATGTGACCACTGGCCATCTATATGTTTTCTTTGGGAAAAATGTCTATTTAAATCTTCCTCCATAATGGATATACAATTTAATCCCCAGACTTTAAGAACAAACACAAATTCCACCACTCTCTAAATAAGAGTCAATTAATGAAGCCATTCAGAATCTTGCTTCTGAGATTACCTTATCCTCATCACGGCCCATAGCCTACACTCTCTGTGTCTCTTTTAAATAGCTCTGATGCCTGATTTGCCTTTAATTCAACAATTATTTGTTGAGCCCTGTTAAGGAGCAGGAGCTGTTATGAATTCCGAAAAGGGACTGATGAACAAACAGACATATATCTTGCTCATGGAAACAGGAATCAAAATTTAACAAATAGGAAAGTACAGAGCGCTATATAAGGTTAAGAAAAAAATCTTTCTGAGGAAAGGACGCTGGGACCAGAGGACTGAAGTTTTTAGGCATAAGAAAGACAGTTGGGATCTCTGGCCTATTAGATAATCTTCAGTTCAGTTCAGTTCAGTTCATTCACTCAGTTGTGTCCAACTCTGTGACCTCATGAATTGCAGCACACCAGGCCTCTCTGTCCATCACCAACTCCTGGAGTTCACCCAAACTCATGTCCATCGAGTCAGTGATGCCATCCAGCCATCTCATCCTCTGTCGTCCCCTTCTCCTCCTGCCCCCAATCCCTCTCAGCATCAGAGTCTTTCCCAATGAGTCAACTCTTCGCATGAGGTGGCCAAAGTACTGGAGCTTCAGCTTTAGCATCAGACCTTCCAAAGAACACCCAGGACTGATCTCCTTCAGAATGGACTGGTTGGATCTCCTTGGAGTCCAAGGGACTCTCAAGAGTCTTCTCCAACACCACAGTTCAAAAGCATCAATTCTTTGATGCTCAGCTTTCTTCACAGTCCAACTCTCACATCCATACATGACCACTGGAAAAACCATAGCCTTGACTAGATGGACCTTTGTTGGCAAAGTAATGTCTCTGCTTTTCAATATGCTATCTAGGTTGGTTATAACTTTCCTTCCAAGGAGTAAGCGTCTTTTAATTGCATGGCTGCAATCACCATCTGCAGTGATTTTGGAGCCCCCCAAAATAAAGTCTGACACTGTTTCCCACTGTTTCACCATCTATTTCCCATGAAGTGTTGGGACCAGATGCTAAGATTTAAAAAAAAATAAAGACAAAAATTAGAGTCACTGATGTCTTATGGAATGAATGAAGGTAGAAAGACTTGTTACAGGCTGGAAGACTTTTTCAGATAAAAACCACAAATGCCAACTGCGAAAATATTCCTGGCTGAGAATATGACTTTTGACAAAGGCTATTAAAAACTGAAGAACTTAAACCCGGTTCTTTCTGCCTTACATAAAAAGCTCCAGAGGATCCAGGAATGGATTTTATAATTAAGTGAATAAAAGCTTTATTTGAAAAGTGCAAGTTGCTCAGTCATGTCCTCCTCTTTGCGACCCCATGGAATTCTCAACATACAGAGTGGGTAGTCCTTCCCTTCTCAGGGGATCGTCCCAACCCAGGGGTCTAACCCAGGTCTCCCGCATTGCAGGCAGATTCTTTACCAGCTGAGCCACAAGGGAAGCCCAAGAATACTGGAGTGGGTAACCTATCCCTTCTCCAGAAGATCTTCCTGACCCAGCAATCAAACCGGGGTCTCCTGCATTGCAGGTGGATTCTTTACCAGCTGAGCCACCAGAGAAGCCCTTAAAAGCCTTATTTAACACATCATTTCCAAAGCCAAATGCCTGACTTCTCCCTCCTCCTCATGAGCAATCCACGCAAGACAACAAAGCAGTCAGACGCAGTAACCATGATCACCTACCCCTCTTCCATCTCACAGACCTAACTAGATGCCCGGAATGACAATTACACTGCCTCTGTGAAGGACTGAGTTAACCACCATCGATCTCTTAAACTCTTAGGAGTTTGAGCTGGCCTTGGGAAGAGGGGAGGAAGGACAGGCATGGGAAAAAAGAAACATGCAAACCATTTAATTCAGAAAGAACTGGGCTAAAAAATGTTGCTGTAACTATTCTCATGGGAATATAGAACATTTTAGTAAGAGAGCCTCTGATTGAAAATTAAGTTACAACAGTCTTGGGGAGACGGGGTAACTTTTAGGCATTCAGTGTAAAAAACTAGCATCACACACTGATGTAAACTCAGAATCAAAGAATAAAAAGTGTTCTACAGAACCATGGTAGGACAAAACTGAGGACTAGGGTGCAGGCTGTAATGTCTCTACATCGAAGTAATAAATATAACTAACCCTAAAGCCAGGGGTTTCCCAGGTGGAACTATGGTAAAGAACCCGCCTGCCAATGCAGGAGTGGCAGCAGACACGGGTTCAATCCCTGGGTCCAGAATATCCCCTGGAGGAGGGCCTAGCAATCTACTCCAGTGTTCGTACCTGGAGAATCCCGCGGACAGAGGAACCAGGTGGGCTATAGTCCACAAAGACTCGGACACGATTGAAGGAACTTAGTATACAAGCACAACCTTAGGTCTAGGCTCCAGTGCTCTTGCCTGGAAAATCCCATGGACGGAGGAGCCTGGTGGGCTGCAGTCCATGGGGTTGGGAAGAGTCGGACACGACTGAGTGACTTCACTTTCACACACTGGAGAAGGAAATGGCAACCCACTCCAGGGTTCTTGCCTGGAGAACCCCAGGGACAGTGGAGCCTGGTAGGGTGCCATCTGTGGGGTCACACAGAGTCAGACACGACTGAAGCGACTTAGCAGCAGCAGCAGCAGCAGAAGGAACACCAGGAAGCCAAAAGGCTGAAATCCTGTAAGTGTCCCACTTAGATTCTTTCCACAGTGAAGTTCGACCAGAAATAACTTAGGCCCTCAACGGGTGAGAAGCAGCTCTGGGGTGCCCAGCATTAGGAAAATTAAGTAACAGACTGAATCAGATTAAGCAGACTAGTGGCCAATTAAAACACTTCAATATTAAGAAATTTCTGTAAGCAATAAACTTTTATGTTTTTGATGGACAAGAAGTAGATGTATTAATATAGGATGCTTGTGGGAGATGCAAATGGGCAGGCAAGGGGGCTCTGTCCCCAGGATTAAATGGACTACAATTTTATAATCAAAGGGAAGTGAGAGAGGGGGAAAAGACCACCTTCTTTGAGGAGATGTCAGGCTTACATCACTAGGTCCTCCTTTGTATTGAACAGGAGAGTGTTTGACCCTATGAGGTCAAACTAGAATTACCATAGTGCTGGGCGTTGTGACGTTTTTCTTCCACCTAAAGGCCTGGGGCATATTTTGTGCTTTTACTTATGGCTTTATAGCTAAGCAAGCCAGCTTCTGAACTCGTATTTTACAATGCTCTCTTGCTTTTGAAGATGGCAACAAAAGACACCACTGTTTCAAGTTTAATATAGGATACTTAGGTTATTATCATTCTCACAATACTCCACTGATTCAGTATAAGTTTCTCAGACTCACTGAGTGATTTTCACTTACCCACTGCTCTAGATTCTTCTTCCTCTAGCTTTCTTCTATCCCTCTTCTATCCCTCTTTCTTCTATCCCTATTGTATCTATAACCTCTATTCCTCACCTTGTTGCTTTTATACTTGGAGGGAAGGGGAGAAATGCCATAAATATTTCTGAATAAACATGGTTTCATAAACAAACAAAAAAGATGAGGCTGTCAAGCTAAATTTTGTTGGTTTTGTTATGCACGTAACCTTATGCTGATACTTTTAGCTAGAAGAGTTGGCATTTCTATTTTCACAATTGAAGGGAAATCTTTTTTGTTACCTTTCAAACTCCTCTTTGATAGGAAGGAAAAGTAAGTCTTCCTTGTCATTCAGTTGTGTTTTCAAGCTGGAGAATTTACCAACTCTTTCAGTACTTAGAATACTGTAAAGTGCCATGATTAAGAAGAATAATCAATGTCATTGTTGGATGTAGGTCTCAAGTCCTAATAGAAAAACAGGGGGGGTTGATTTGCAGCCCTTTAGAATGGCCTGAAAGGCTGTCACTAGATGTGAGCTACTATTACTCATGAAGTCAAAACATATGCTTGCCCTTACTTGATGAAAATATCAAGTTTTTGTCCAAAAGAACATGAACTCACACCTAATTGCAGTCCAACCCATTCATTTCTATGTACCTTCACCCACATATCCACATGGACTCCCACATATAATTATGCTTCACCCACACACATAATTTAATTTCTCATCCCTATGTTAATTATATCCTCAGCCTAAGCATCTAAATACACCCCCTGCCTCACATCTAATTACAGCCCCCCCTTATGAATGTAATTATACCATTCAGCCACCCATCTAATTATGCCCTCCTTGACGTATTTAATTGCACTGCCCTGCTCAAGGACCTAATTACATTCTAACCAGTCCATCAATTAAGCCCCCAACCCTCCAACCATATTCTTCAGATGCACATCTCTTTATCTCTGTACCCCACTTTATTATTTCAACTAGAGGCTGCCAACTTCCCACAAGCAAATTCTTAGCAAGTACGGCACCCAGATAAACATGCAAAATAATGATGCATGTTCAGATGCAGCTGAATCAAAAGCAGCTTTGGTGCTTTCAAGTAAATAAGCTTTTCTGGTATTTGTTTTTTCAGTTTTATTTAACCAGGCCCTTGGAAGTCAAAATTAAAATTTCAGCTGTTTTTCTTTTTTTTTTTTTTTAACTTTGCATGCTTAAGCATTTTTGTGATGAAAAGATCTAGTAATTAGTTAATTTATTTCAGAGACAAATGCTTCTCATTACAGATATTTAATTATTGAACCCTTTAAAAAAGCATTACCCAAAACTTTGCCTGGGGATATATATTTATAAATACTAATGATAGAATATTTGCACATCCCTTCCATTTGAAAAAGGTTAACTGTTCTTCAATTACACAAAACGAATTTCCAGAAAGCTGTTGCTAAGATCTGTATTCCCCATTCCACTAATAAAATTATGATTATAAAAAGACTAGTTCACTATTAATAGTTCTGCTACACAGGATGCATCTCTGGAAACTGAAAGATGTTGAGTATTCATATGTGCTGTGCTGTGCTGAGTCGCTCAGTCTGACTCTGTGAGCCCATGGACTGTAGCCCACCACCTCTGACCATGGGATTTTCCAGGCAAGAATACTGGAGTGGGTTGTGATGCCCTCTTCCAGTGGATCTTCCCAACCCAGGGATCAAACCCAGTTCCCACACTGCAGGCAGATTCTTTACCTTCTGAGTCACCAGGGAAGCCCGAGTATTTACATATGCAAAAGTAGGAAGTCAAGGAACACCTAGCTGCTGTTGCTGCTAAGTCGCTTCAGTTGTATCCGACTCTGTGAGAACCCATAGACGGCAGCCCACCAGGCTCCTCTGTCCGTGGGATTCTCGAGGCAAGAACACTGGAGTGGGTTGCCATTTCCTTCTCCAGTGCATGAAAGTGAAAATTGAAAGCAAAGTTGCTCAGTCGTGTTAGACTCTTTGTGACCCCATGGACTGCAGCCCACCAGGCTCCTCCGTCCATGGGATTTTCCAGGCAAGAGTACTGGAGAGGGGTGCTATCGCCTTCTCCAGAAACACCTGGAGTAACAGGTAAATTTGGCCTTAGAGTACAGAATGAAGCAGGGCAAAGGCTAATAGAGTTCTGCCAAGAGAATGCACTGAAGATAGCCAACACCCTCTTCCAACAACGCAAGAGAAGACTCTGCACATGAACATCACCAGATGGCCAACACCAAAATCAGATTGATTATATTCTTTGCAGCGAAAGATGGAGAAGCTCTATACAGTCAATTAAGCAGGGCAAAGGCTAATAGAGTTCTGCCAAGAGAATGCACTGAAGATAGCCAACACCCTCTTCCAACAACGCAAGAGAAGACTCTGCACATGAACATCACCAGATGGCCAACACCAAAATCAGATTGATTATATTCTTTGCAGCAAAAGATGGAGAAACTCTACACAGTCAGCAAAAACAAGACCGAGAGCTGACTGTGGCTCAGATTCTTATTGCCAAATTCAGACTTAAACTGAAGAAAGTAAGGAAAACCACTAGACCATTCAGGTATGACCTAAATCAAATCCCTAACGATTATATAGTGGAAGTGAGCAATAGATTTAAGGGACTAGGTCTGATAGATAGAGTGCCTGATGAACTATGGATGGAGGTTCGTGACACTGTACAGGAGACAGGGAACAAGACCATCGCCAAGAAAAAGAAATGCAAAAAAGAAAAATGGCTGTCTGAGGAGGCCTTACAAATAGCTGTGAAAGGAAGAGAAGCAAAAGGCAAAGGAGAAAAGGAAAGATATACCCATTTGAATGCAGCGTTCCAAAGAATAGCAAAGAGAGACAAGAAAGCCTTCCTCAGTGATTAGTGCAAAGAAATAGAGGAAACAACAGAATGGGAAAGACTAGAGATCTCTTCAAGAAAGTTAGAGATACCAAGGGAACATTTCATACAAAGATGGGCTCAATAAAGAACAGAAATGGTATGGACCTAACAGAAGCAGAAGATATTAAGAAGAGGTGGGAAGAATACACATAAAAACTACACAAAAAAGATCTCACAACCCAGATAATCACAATGGTGTGATCACTCACACTCACCTAGAGCCAGACATCCTGGACTGTGAAGTCAAGTGGGCCTTAGGAAGCATCACTATGAACAAAGCTAGTGGAGGTGATGGAATTCCAGAGGAGCTATTTCAAATCCTGGAAGATGATGCTGTGAAAGTGCTGCACTCAATATGCCAGCAAATTTGGAAAACTCAGCAGTGGCCACAGGACTGGAAAAGGTCAGTTTTCATTCCAATCCCAAAGAAAGCCAATGCCAAAGAATGCTCACACTACCACACAATTGCACTCATCTCACACACTAGTCAAGTGATGCTCAAAATTCTCCAAGCCAGGCTTCAGCAATACGTGAACAATGAACTTCCAGATGTTCAAGCTGGTTTTAGAAAAGGCAGAGGAACCAGAGATCAAATTGCCAACATCCGCTGGATCATTGAAAAAGCAAGAGAGTTCCAGAAAAATATCTATTTCTGCTAGGTTGGCTATGCCAAAGCCTTTGACGGTGTGGATCACAACAAATTGTGGAAAATTCTGAGAGAGATGGGAATCCCAGACCACCTGACCTGCCTCTTGATAAATCTGTATGCAGGTCAGGAAGCAATAGTTAGAACTGGACATGGAACAACAGACTGGTTCCAAATAGGAAAAGGAGTACGTCAAGGCTGTATATTGTCACCCAGCTTATTTAACTTGTACACAGAGTACATCATGAGAAATGCTAGACTGGATAAAGCACAAGCTGGAATTAAGTTTGCTGAAGAAATATTAATAACCTCAGATATGCAGATGACAGCACCCTTATGGCAGAAAGTGAAGAGAAACTCAAAAGTCTCTTGATGAAAGTAAAAGAGGAGAGTGTAAAAGTTGGCTAAAAGCTCAACATTCAGAAAACAAAGATCATGGCATCTGGTCCCATCACTTCATGTCAAATAGATGGGGAAACAGGGGAAACAGTGTCAGACTTTATTTTGGGGGCGCTCCAAAATCATTGCAAATGGTAACTGCAGTCATGAAATTAAAAGACGCTTGATTCTTGGAAGAAAAGCTATGACCAACCTAGACAGCATAGTAAAAAGCAGAGACACTACTTTGTCAACAAAGGTCTATGTAGTCAAGGCTATGATTTTTCCAGTGGTCATGTATGGATGTGAGAGTTGGACTATAAAGAAAGCTGAGTGCTGAAGAACTGATGCTTTTGAACTGCGGTGTTGGAGAAGACTCTTGAGAGTCCCCTGGACAGCAAGGAGATCCAACCAGTCCATTCTAAAGGAAATCAATCCTGAATATTCACTGGAAGGACTGATGCTGAAGCTGAAACTCCAATTCTTTGGCCACCTGATGAGAAGAGCTGACTCATTTGAAAAGACCCTGATGCTGGGAAAGATTGAGGGCGGGAGGAGAAGAAGGGGACAACAGAGGCTGAGATGGTTGGATGGCATCACCAACTCAATGGACATGAGTTTGAGTAAGTTCCAGTAGTTGGTGATGGACAGGGAGGCCTGGCGTGCTGCAGTTCATGGGGTTGCAAAGAGTCGGACACGACTGAGTGAATGAACTGAACTGAACTCCCTATTAAACTATTTGACTCAATTCATTATTTTAAAATAACACTTAATCATTCTACGGAGTATTATGTATTTTCACATATCCATTATTCTGGATATAACTTCTGGAAGCCAACTACAAAATAAAACATCAGTTTAGGTTTCAATTGTTGTTATTATGTATTTTTCACATATCTGGATATAACTTTTGGAAGCCAACTATAAAACATCAGTTTAGATTATAATAGAAAAGAACAAATCTGACTCCATATTAGATCTGTTCCTTTTCTTGTGCTTAGTCATTCTGGCTTTGCATCTTTTGTAAAAGAATGTTACAGAATGGCTTATTCTCAGGGTTCTGACCTTTAAAGTGTCCATTCATATGGAGATAAAAAGTTGCAGAACAGAGAATAACTTTTGTTTCACTGAAGCTGACCTATGTAAACATTGCAAGAACAAAGAATTCTGACAGAAGTTTGCAGCAAACTAATCACATCCCTCTCTCAACTTGCTTTAAAAGTTCAGTTCAGTTCAGTCACTCAGTTGTGTCCAACTCTTTGTGACCCCATGAACTGCAGCATGCCAGGCCTCCCTGTCCATCATCAACTCCCGGAGTTTATCCAAACTCATGTCCATTGAATAGGCAATGCCATCCAACCATCTCATCCTCTGTTGTCCCCTTCTCCTCCTGCCTTTAATCTTTCCCAACATCAGGGTCTTTTCAAATGAGTCAGCTCTTTGCATCAGATGGCCAAAATACTGGAGTTTCAGCTTTAACATCAGTCCTTCCAATGACCAGCCAGGATCAATTTTCCTTAGGATGGACTGGTTGGATCTCCTTGCAGTCCAAGGGACTCTCAAGAGCCTTCTCCAACACCACAGTTCAAAAGCATCTCTTCTTCTGCGCTCAGCCCTGTTTATAGTCCAACTCTAACATCCATATTGGAGAAGGCAATGGCAACCCACTCCAGTACTCTTGCCTGGAAAATCCCATGGACGGAGGAGCCTGGTAGGCTGCAGTCCATGGCGTCGCAAAGAGTCAGACACGACTGAATGACTTCACTCTCACTTTTCACTTTCATCCACTGGAGAAGAAAATGGCAACCCACTGTAGTGTTCTTGCCTCAAGAATCCCAGGGACAGCAGAGCCTGGTGGGTTGCTGTCTATGGGATCGCACAGAGTTGGACATGACTGAAGCGACTTAGCAGTAGCAGCAGCAGCAACATCCATACATGACCACTTTGCTGAAACTCTTCGAGGAGTTCCAGTTTGGGAGGGTGGGGGCATAAGCAAACTGTTTCCTTGCACGGCCCCGAAATAAAACTTTCTCTATTTCAAACTGCATCGTTTGGGTTTGTTGGGACTCACTGTGTGTCAGGCACACAAACTCACTGTAGGTAACAAGATGTTAGATTTATTGAACATCTCATACTCAATTCCTGGTTAACTTAAGTTTGTTAATGATGTAGTTTCTGACAGAAGGATGCTAAAGATGTAAGGAAGGCTGTCCCTATAAGCCAGAGGTTGACCACACTTCAAAAATTTTCAAAATCAAGGGGAAAGGAAATATGAAGGGCATGCACATTACAAAGGTTGTGGGCAGTGATGCTTAGTGATGGAGCAGTAAGTGGCAGCTGCCACAGAAGAAGCTACACTCTGTATCATGGTGAGACTTTTGTTTTCTCCACTCACAAGGTGAAAGTCCCACCAAAAGCTTTTTCTACAAATACAGGCAGCACATCTTCCTGTTGATGAGCCTTACCCTAGAGCCTGCCTGCCTGCCTGCCTGCATCCAAGTTTGGCTTAATGTTTCTTCTGCGACTGCTGGCAAGTTACCTAACATCAGTGTCTTCGTCTTTTCATTTGTAATAATGGTACCCACCTTGTATAGTTGTAAGGATTAAATGAGTTATGTCTAGCTAGCACATGATAAATGATTGCTAAGTTATTTTTAATCAACTCAGATTTTCTCAGCAGCACAGCCCAGAAACCCTGGGAGTAATGTTTGCACATCTCTCAATATCACCTAACATGTAACTCTGCAAAAGCTCTTCTATGCTTCTTCTCTTTCCACCCTCATAAATACTTTTACAGTGGCTGGTTACTATTAGTCAGCTTCTGGTTCTTGTCTACCATTCCTCCTTCACTCTCATACACGACTTACTCTTCTAAGACAAAGGTGATGGTATCACAGGTGTTCACAGTGTGTCAAATAATGCTCATTAAATGTGTGTAGCAATTATCCCACAGTAAATCTTCATATAAACAAAGGCTAGTATGAATCATTTCCCTATCAAAAGAAAAAAGTACAAAATATGTTTGCTCTTTATTCATAGGCGAAAATGTTTGAGATCTTCATTGAGACACTCAGGACCCGTCAATATGCCGAAGTCCCTGTTCATCCTTTACTCAAACCACATCATCTATGCTCATACCCCAAGTTCTCTCCACACCATTTTATTTACAACTGCTGACCTTCAATACAGCCTGAATTTCTTGTCTCTCTGTACTTTTGTTGGGGACTTTCCAGGTCGCCCAAGTGGTTAAGAACCTGCCTGCCAATGCAGTGCAGGAGACATAAGAGACGTGGGTTTGATCCCTGAGTTCCCCTGAGGGGAAGATCCCCTGGAGAAGAAAATGGCAACCCACTCCAGTATTCTTGCCTGGAAAATCCTATGGACAGAGGAGCCTGGCGGGCTACAGTCCATGGGGTCGCAAAGAGTCAGACATGACTGAAGCGACTTAGCACACACGTTTGAGGCTGCTCCAGTGCCTCCTCCTCTCCCCTCCTCACAACTTCCCTCCGCTATTATCTACCAAACAAATTATTTTTTACTGTTAATATTTTACTATTAATAATGAAGTGTCTGCAGGTTTATGTCCACTAAGATCCCCCACAAATTCAAGGAAATACTCCAAAAACTAAAGCAGAAGAGAAAAACATTGTAATTCATTTATGCTCAATGAGTCAGGAGAATTAGGTATTAAAGCTCTGCACAGAGGCTTGTAACTATGTGTAGAATTGAATCAAATCACTTCTTCAATACTTCAGAGACTTTTAAACTTACCACTGTTGATGTTGTTATTCTGTTTGCTTTGAAATGGAAGTCTCCTGTTTCTCAAACAAGATTGTATGAAGAAAAACTCCATAAAAAGAAAAAGAAATAGGAAAACAAATGAGAAGATGTTGTTTTGAGGTCAAGGTGGGCATCCTTCCACACTGACCTTTTGTGTTAGTTGCTCAGTTGTGTCTGATTCTTCGAGATTCCATGGACTATAGTTCACCAGGCTCCTCTGTCCATGGGATTCTCTGGGCAAGAAAACTGGAGTGGGATGCCATTTCCTTCTCCAACTGACCTCTTGGTCTCTCTCAGTTTTGAAAGGGACCCTGAGACACAGCAAGGAATTTGATACTTCAGAAAACTACTAACCTAATCAAATTCCCTTTTCCCCCCAGGAATGAAGAACCATAAACATCAAACACCTTTCAGCTAAGAAAATGTGGCAAGTATTTACTGAGTGCTAACCAACCATAAACCAGTTACCATATGATGTGTTGGGGGAAAAACCCCGACCCCCAGTTCAACGTTTATTCCACTAAAATGTGGTGGGAATTAAGACATCTGGTTTGTGTTCAACTATGCACAGCTCCTCAGTCATGCAGCGGACTGGTAAACCGTTAATCCCACTTAGCTGATTAGACTTGAACTAGCAACTGCCTGCTAGTTAACTATTGATTATTAAATTTTAAAAAGTCAGTATTGTCCCATATATAACTATCTCCATTAAAAATGAAAAAGGAGGGAAAATTGGGAGACTGGGATTGACATGTACACATACTCAGTCGCTGCAGTCATGTTCTGCTCTTTGCAACCCTATGGACTGTAGCCCACCAGACTCCTCTGTCCATGGGATTTCCTAGGCAACAATACTGGAGCGGGGTTGCCATTTCCTATTCCAGGGGATCTTCCTAACCCAGGGATCGAACCGACATCTCCCGTAATGGCAGGTGGATTCTTTACTGCTGATCCACTAGGGAAGCCCAGGACCAAGAATAAGCATCTCTAATAAGCATGGCAGGGTGATTCTGACATACATGGGCCACACTGAAGGAACTGGGGAGGGTGGGAGGGTGAAAAAAACAGAGGTAAGGATGTGAGTACGGAATTTAGAGGCTGTAAAATGTAGCTGATTGGAGGTTCATTGGTGGGGAGCATTCCTGGGAGATGACTAAGGGAGCAAAACTGGGAAAAGGGGTGCTCTGGAAACAACGTCTCCTTTTTTTCTCACAAGTAAGGATGACAGATTTTTAAAAAAATGCAGTTGGGGGAGGTAGAAAGCTCAGAAGCCAGTAACTCTGGAAGAG
The DNA here is from genome assembly GCF_023091745.1 of Budorcas taxicolor. Lineage (NCBI taxonomy): Eukaryota > Metazoa > Chordata > Mammalia > Artiodactyla > Bovidae > Budorcas > Budorcas taxicolor. The sequence goes on along the minus strand of NC_068914.1, from coordinate 131,551,497 downwards.
AATATTCCCCCACTTGATTTCCTCATTTAAAAAAATGTTTTTATTAATTTTTTATTGAAGTATAGTCGATTGGCAATGCTTCATTAGTTTCATGTGTACAGCAAACTGAATCAGTTATACATGTACATGTCTCTATGCTTTTTAAGATTCTTTTCCCATATAGGTTATTACAGAGATAATAACCTATTACTCTCTTCGAAGAGAGTTCTCTGTGCTATGCAATAGGTTCTTATTATTTATCTGTTTATACAGACAAATAATATATTTATCTTATTATTTATCTTTTATACAGGAATGCATGCATGCTCAGTCACGTCTGATTCTCTGTGACCCTTTGGATTGTAGCTCTGCTGGGCTCCTCTGTCCATGGGATTCTCCAGGCAAGAATACTGGAGTGGGTTGCCGTGCCCTCCTCCTCTGTGGGATCTTCCCGACCCACAGATCCTACTGGTGTCTGCCTGTGTCTCCTGTATTGCAGGCGGATTCTTTATTAACTGAGCCACTTGGGAAGCCCTGAAATATACACACTACTATATATAAAAGATGGCTCAGTGAGTAAAGAATCTGCCAGCAATGCAGGAGCTGCAGGAGACGTGGGTTCGATCCTCAGGCCGGGAAAATCCCCTGAAGGACGGCATGGCAACTCACTCCAGAATTGTTGTCTGGGAAATCAGAATCACCCTGCCATGCATAGTTGAGATGAATATTCTTGGCCAGACACGACTGAGTGACTGAACTGAACTGAACTGATTCTTGGTCCTGGCTTTGCTGGTGGATCAGAGGTAAAGAATACAACTGCCATTTCGGGAGATGCCGGTTTGATCCCTGGGTTGGGAAGATCCCCTGGAATAGGAAATGGCAACCCCACTCCAGTATTGTTGCCTGGGAAATCCCATGGACAGAGGAGTCTGGTGGGCTACAGTCCATAGGGTCGCAAAAGAGTCAGACACAATGAATCGACTAAATAACAACAATATTCTTGGTCCCACCTCAGCCCTCTTGAATCACTATTTCTGAGTACAGCATGAAAAGTTGAAAGTGCACTCAGGCGTGTCTGACTCTTTTCAAGGCCAGAATTCTGGAGCGGGTACCCTTTTCCTTCTCCAGGGGATCTTCCCAATCCAGGGATCGAACCCAGGTCTCCCGCATTGCAGGTGGCTTCTTTACCAGCTGAGACACAAGGGAAGCCCATGAAAAGCTGACATTCTATAAAATTCACGTGCACAATAAAGATTGTGAGTCACCAGATTCTGCCAACTTACAAATACAGGCTAAGGTCTTCCTTCCTTAGAACTTCCCCTGACAAATCTCATTTTCTGGGATTGTCATCCACAGTCCTGCCCACTGCCACCAAAAAACCTACACCCTGTAACCAATCTAGACACTAGGCATTTGGTACCAATTGCTATCCTCCATTGTATGAATACAGTCATCTTCCACAAATGGAGAATAAGCCCACCAAGAGTATAAAGCATGTCTTCTAACTCTTAATGTCCTCAGACATTACACACTGACCACAGTAAGTACGATGAAAGCATCTGCATGCTTAGAGTGGTCTGTATATATAGATGTTTTCATTTGATTGATTGATTTCAGTTCAGTTTAGTTGCTCAGTCGCGTCCGACTCTTTGCGACTCCATGGACTGCAGCAGGCCAGGCTTCCCTGTCTTTGACCAACTCCCGAGCTTGCTCAAACCCATGTCCATTGAGATGATTGATTTACCTACCCAGAAATGCCAAGAATATAAGCAAATGAAGCAAATCTGTTAACTTTCTCAGACCACTGGTATAAAGGTTAGCAGCTGAGCTAAAAAGAGTCTAGCATAGAGAAGTTGCAAAATCACACATCTACAGAATCCAGGTTGGAAGCACAAGCAGAATGGAAGGAAAACAATAGGGAGTGCTGAGGACTGGGGTAAACAGAGGACACCTGATCAAACTGAAATGATCAGGAACTGATCCATACTCTGCTGATGGGCACTGGGACCCAGTGCTGCCAGATATACTGATGTTTTTCCTAAGGAAAACTAAAAATCCATATTTTTATATGAAATCTAGTCTTTAATATTGATCGTATAGTTCACATGGCTTAAAAAAAAAAAAAAAAACTGTAGAAGCCAAACAACATATATTCGAGGGACAGTTTTGGCTTGCTGGTAGCAATTTTTCCTCTAGAACCCAGGGAGGGCCCTAGCAGATTTACATTTATTCAAAGAGTAGGAAGCTAGAGGGGAAGGGCATGGAAACCCACTCCAGCATTCCTGGGTGGAGAATCCAATGGACAGAGGATGGTGGTGGGCTATAGTCCCTGAGGTTGCAGAGTCAGACACGACTGAGCAACTAAGCACAGCACACAGCACAGGAAGCTACAGATGCGAGTAAACCTTAAGCTATTCAGAAATACACAGGAAAAGACATGTGTTAGAGAACGTTTAGCCAAAAAATGAGGAAGACTCTCTTCCCCTTTTCAGGCCCAAAGAAGAAACAGGTCCTTTCAGAAGGCAGTCTGAAGAATTCAGGATATGAAGAGACAACAGGTGGAAGGTTTATTGAGAAGTCTCCCTAAGCCTTACTTTAAAATAATATTGTCATATTCAGATATTACCCACTGTGATTTCTCAACCCTTAGCGGCTGAAGCCTCTCATTCCAAAGAGTTGTTTGTTTTCTAACCAAAATGGGATCATCTTATCCCTGCTATTGCAACATGCAAGCTTATTTAACAAGATATGATGGGCCTAACTTATTTAATGGCATGGGCCCATACCATATCTTTATTTAAAGATATGAGCATATCTTATTTAACAAGATACGATGGGCATTATTTTAACGCCAGGATATTATTTGACTGGATAGGGGGCTCATAATTTAACCAATTCCTTACTGTGAGTATTTTAGTGCTAAGTTGCTTCAGTTCAGTTCAGTTGCTCAATCGTGTCTGACTCTTTGCAACCCCATGAATCGCAGCACGCCAGGCCTCCCTGTCCATCACCAACTCCCAGATTACACCCAGACTCACATCCATTGAGTCAGTGATGCCACCCAGCCATCTCATCCTCTGTCGTCCCCTTCTCCTCCTGCCCGCAATCCCTCCCAGCATCAGAGTCTTTTCCAATGAGTCAACTCTTCGCATGAGGTGGCCAAAGTACTGGAGTTTCAGCTTTAGCATCATTCCCTCCAAAGAAATCCCAGGGCTGATCTCCTTCAGAATGGACTGGTTGGATCTCCTTGCAGTCCAAGGGACTCTCAAGAGTCTTCTCCAACACCACAGTTCAAACGCATCAATTCTTCAGCGCTCAGCTTTCTTCACAACTCTATGGATCATAGCTTGCCAGGCTCCCCTGTCCATGGGATTCTCCAGGCAAGCATACTGGAGTGGGTAGCCATCTCCTCCCATTGGGGTTTTCCCAACCCAGGGATGGAACTGGAGTCTCCAGCGTCTGCTGCACTGGCACGTGGGTTGTTTACAACTAGGGCCACCTGGAAAGTCCCATGAATATTTAAGTGGTTCCCAATTTTTCACTTGTGTTAAATAACACTGCTACAACATCTTCAGATTGTGGCAAATCCAGGAAGGTGAATGAGGAAGAACAGATGGATCCATTCTTCTTTCTCCTTTTGTATAAACTATCAAGTTGGCTTAATTTTATGTAAAGCACCAGAAAGATTGTCATCCCTGACCCATTCCACACAGAATTCCTCACGGATTGTCATCCCTAACCCATACACACAGAATTTCACATGAGAAATATATATATTGACCTGATACATATAACCTTGAGAACTTGATCAGTTATTTTAAAGTAAATCCTTCCTATATGGAATTACTGGGTCAGATAACAAGCACATATTTAAGGCTTTTGATATACACTGTGAAATTTCTCACCAGAAAAAAACTGTACCAGGTTCACTGACACCAGTGTACCCTGCATTGAAAATAACTTGGGTCATATTAATAGAAGTTAGCAACTGAGCAAGTATTTGTCCATTTCCATAAGAAAAGCACAATGGAAATTCCCTTTAGCTATCTCTCCCAGACATACTAAAGGAGAGACTTTATTGTGTTGTAATCATTCTGTGGCAGTTACTTAATCTGAAGAAAGGCAGTGTAGTTTAAATGGATATATTCCAGGTTTGGCATCAATGGGCCTAAATTCAAATCCAGACTCAGCTTGGAACCAGTTTCTAGTTGGGAGACCCGGGTGAACATCTCTCAGCCTTAATTTCTACATGTAAAATGGAAATGATAAAACCTTTATCAGATGAAATGTTTAGCAAAGAGCCTAGCACATAGTAAGTTCTCAGCCAGCTACAGCTGTACAGTATATCTACACTTCACTCTGTGTGTGTTAGCTGCACAGTCATGTCTGACTCTTTGAGACCCCATGGACTATAGCCCGCTAGACTCCTCTGTCCATGGAATTCCCCAGGCAAGAATACTGGAATGGATTGCCAGGCCTTCCTCCAGGAGATCTGCCTGACCCAGGGACTGAACCTAGTTTTCCCACATTGCAGGCAGACACTTTACCCTCTGAGGCACCAATTACAAAAATATAATTAACTCACTCTTTCATAGATTTTATTTAACATATTTGATTTTCATGAATATTTATTAGACATTTTACTTAAAAGGTAACAGTTTTATAAATTTATTTACTTCACTTTCACTTTTCACTTTCATGCACTGGAGAAGGAAATGGCAACCCACTCCAGTATTCTTGCCTGGAGAATCCCAGGGACAGAGGAGCCTAGTGGGTTGTCATCTATGGGGTCACACAGAGTCAGACACAACTGAAGCGACTTAGCAGCAGCAGCAGAAATAATACATTGTTTAAATAAATGTGCCTATTGTTTCTAATTTAAAATAAGAACCGTGAATTAAAACAAAAATATGTTCAACATTATTCTTCTTCTAAATAGAAGTATTGCAATTAAGGAACTTGTAGAGGAGTTATAAGCAACTTACACTCATTGCTTTATTTGCATATATGCTTATTGTAGAGTCATAATTAGTAAACTGAAACATATTTGAAACTCCACTATGTCTTTTTTCTATTTATTTGGCCATCTTCATTTGCATACACTCCTCACTGCTACCTGTCTCTCCTGCATTTATGGCAGCCTTTCATGTGCTGTAGGATAGTTCCATGATGTCTTTCATTTCCCAGAGACACACAGATTTCTTTTTTCTTTTTTGCACTTACCAATAAGATTCTCAAGTAAATGAAGCTTCATTGTTTTGTCAGCAGCAGCTTTGATGGACCATTTGGCTCACATAACCCTTAACTGACTTAGTGAGAAAAAATGTGCATTGACAGGGTGATTTTCAAGGCTAGAATGATTTCTTTTCAAGTGTACTAAACATAATGCCAACCCCATAGCAGCACTGGCAATAGAAAGTTCGAGGTTGGCCAATTTAAACCTCAGCACTTCTCAAACACATCCTGACTGAAGAAAACTTTGCAGACAGATAGAAGAATAACATACACAGACTGCGTATTTATACAGGTAACATAATACATCCATATGATTTGTCAATGATTCTCTAAGTGCCCAGGTCATGGAAAGGACTCAAAAGTCACGGAGGATGTAACACAGAAACAAATGACAGAGTCAGAGATTCTCCAACCCACTGTGTGACCTTGAGATTTTTACTGAACCTGAGTCTCAGTTTTCTCTTCTATAAAATGAAACTAAAAGGACCTTCTGAGAGGTATTAAGAGAATTAGATAGGATGATAATTAAAAAATGTGCCGAGTCTGGCACTTCAAAATTACTCAGTAAATATTAGCAATTACTAACCTTAATTAACCACTTCAGCTCAGTTCAGTTGCTCAGTCGTGTCCGACTCTTTGGGACCCCATGGACTGCAGCACGCCAGGCCTCCCTGTCCATCACCAACTCCCGGAGTCCACCCAAACCCATGTGCATTGAGTCGGTGATGCCATCCAACCATCTCATCCTCTGTCATCCTCTTCTCCTCCAGCCTTCAATCCTTCCCAGCATCAGGGTCTTTTCAAATGAGTCAGCTCTTCGCATCAGGTGGCCAAAGTATTGGAGTTTCAGCTTTAGCATTAGTTCTTCCAATGAATATTCAGGACTGATTTCCTTCAGGATGTACTGGTCGTAACCAATAGCCACATTGCTTTGATCTCCTCCCTGTTTTCCATCGTTTTTCCAGTGCCCACTTCCCCATATCCACTCTGCCTATCCCCTGAGCTTACATACTCCTGCCTTATTCAGCTTACAACTTCTCTCAACTATCTGCAAGCGTGATTCACCAAGATTCCAGTGGTTTTTACAAACTAAAACAAAAAACCCGAGTTTCCTTCAGGCACTCTCTTTTTAAAGACATGACATTATCCATTACATTTTAATGCCACTATTTTTTTTTACTAATATGGTAACAGTTTGCCTTTCCTGCCCCCAAGGTCTCCTAGTCCTCACTTAGTCCACCTCACAGCTGACAAATCCTCACCATGATTTAATTTTCTGGACCTAAACCTTCATGTTCTAAACCTTTCCTTGCCTCTATTTGTTCCTTAAGGGAAAGGTCAGCAATGAAGTGATAAAATGCCTTAAGAACTTAATGCCTGTCATTGACTTTTAATTTTTGACCTGTTCTATCTTCTTCCTTCTGAATATTATAGAGCATTCCACTACTTTAGCTGCAAGGTCTTTTTCATGAAATGGGATTACAATCTGAAAAAGAAGTCTTAAGAGGATTACTTAATTGATGGTTTTTACTACTTCCCAGAAAAGTCATGAACTTTTCAAGTCAAAAGATGATTTTTCTAACCACACACTCAACATACTAACTTAGTGTCTATAATCTGGCTGAAATATTTTTCCTTATTAGAGTTCCAAGGGGCTAAAATATTATTACAGTCTCTGGCAAGAGGTTGTTTGGGAGCTATATTGATTGGTTTGTTTCCTAAACATCTTGGCTCTGCAGTGCTACAAAGACTAAAAAATGTTTCCCTCCAGCACCCGAGGCAAGATACCTAAAACAAGCAGGGAAGGAGTATGTTAATTGAAAAGATGGTGGTATTATAAGAGCCATCATTTCAAAATACAAATCCCACACGTTTGTTTTGCAAGAAAATTGGTGCTGGGATATCTGATGGCTGGAAGATTAAAGAAGAGAGCGTGATGGCCTCAACACGGGGGCCTAGAGCCTGGGGATGCCAGCTCCAGGCAGGGAGGAGACCCAGGGGACACCGACTCTTCTAGCTCCATCACTGCTCCTGCCCTTTAGTTCTGTTTGGGCAGAGGGCAAAGCCTGGCTGAACTTACATCACTGACAGTGATTTTAAATCTTTGGAAAGAGGAGCAATTTCTTCATTGTGGTATCTTGCAAGATTGATTTCACTGCAACACCTGAGACCCTGTATTGATAAATAACCACCTAAGGGCAATAATAGTTGCAGCAACAATAGGGGTTCAATGTCTATTTGGGCTGTTCAACCCTACTTGAGCATCACCACCAGGCTTCTCTTATAGGCTTCAGTCTCAGACAATCATTTAGAGGTTTCCCAAGTGACTGCATCCAAAGTGGGGCTTTCCCCCTCTGCTCTGTGATAATAAACTCCAAGTTTCCTACATATAAATATATATGTGCATGTGTATATATATGTGTGTGTGTATATATATGTATATGTGTGTATATATATATGCCACACCTAGTTGGGAGGTCTACCAGGATTACAGTTGGTGATTTTACACAGTAAAATCAAGCTGCTTCATTCCTTCTACTAAATTTACTGAACCTCTATCGCATCCCAAGCTTCAGGGTAATAACTGAGATACTGTAACAGAGAACAAACCTGAAATATATACAACAGCCCTTTCTCAAAGCTCTGCCTCCCAGGCTTGACTTTTAAAGCTATAACACTTTCATTCATATCGAGATAAAAAGTTGCAGAACAGAGAATAACATTTGTCTTCCTGATGTTTACAGGATGTCCTAGAGAATAACATTTGTCTTCTTGTATATTTACCTGACCTATGGAGACAACTACAAGAACAAAAGGATTCTGCACCAAGAAGTTTGCAAAAACCAGCCATACCTCTTCCCCTTTTAGTACAGAAGCCTGAATCCGAATTTGGGTAAGATGGATCTTTGGGACACTAGTCTGTCATCTTCTCGGTCTGAGGGTTTTCTGGATAGTCATGATTCCTTGTCCAAACATCTCATCTCTTCACTGACTGACTGGCCTGTCGTGTGGCAAGCAATACGAGCTGAGACTCGGTAACAGAAAGCACTACAGAGCTCCCTATCCTCCCAAATTAAATACTGTCCCTGGGACAGTGAATACTGTCTCAAATGAGAGAGAACCTTGAATCAAATACTTAAAACAACTGAATCTGAAGTGATGAATGAGAGGTATCTGAAGAAAGGTACCTGGAGGAACTGATATTCAAACAGGATCCAAGGGATTAACACAAGTGAACCAGATAAGAGAACATGCGAGCTTTTCAGGGAAAGAGACAGAGTGTCAAAAAGCTGTATAGAAAGAGAGCACATAATATTTATTAGGGACTGAAAGCAGGCCAGAAAGGTGAAGAGTCAAGGGTGAGAGGGAGCACCGTGCAAACGCATGCCAGAGCCCCAGGCAGGGAACAGAGTAGGCAGAGCCTTGTGGGCCTAAGAAGTCTGTCTTATCCTGAAATCAATGGGATAGCTGATCAAGGATTTTAAACAATGGGATGACACAATCTGATTTGCATTCTAAAATAGTAACTCAGGCTGCAATTTGGAAATCAACTGGAGAGGAGGCCAGATTGGATAGAAGAAGGCCAATAAGGGACTATCATAAAATCCTGGGCAAGAGGCCACTGTCACCTGGAACAGCAGGGGAGAGGCAATGGTGGAAAATAAGGAAGAGAGATGTGAAAGACAAAGAGACATCTTCTCAAACATTCAAATGCCCTTCAGCTCTATCCAATAACAATTTCTCAAGAATAATATATTTGAAAACTGGTTTAATAATAGCAAAACAAACTAAAATAAAATGCAGTAATTCCCTTATATACACACCTTCAAGTTGCAAACTTTCAAAGATGTGAATGTGTGTTTCATCAATGTCAGGCATCAGTGAAATTGCAGTTTGCCTTCTGTCTCCTATTGCTGACCATCCTTCAGCTCTACCATCTCCCACCTCCTCTCCCTCCTCCGGTCAGTAACTCTTCTTGCCTGTTCACTCGATGCCAGCCCCCATATACCTTGGACTGTACTACTGCACTTTTCAAGGTACTGTACTATAAGACTAAAAATGCTTTTATTTTTGTATTTTTATGTATTATTTGGGTGAAAGTATTATGAATCTATTGCAGTACTGTACTATATAATAGATTGTTAGTTTAGGTACCTAGGCTAACTTTGTTGCATTTAAAAAATATTGGATTTATGAATGCATCCTTGAAACAAAACTCATTCCTATGTAGGGGATTTATTATAACAACTACATGTCCAGCACCAAAACTGTGGCTTAACTTTAAAACTGTATGATTGTGTTCGTCTCAAAACTAGAATGAAACCGTAAGTGATCTCGGGCATGCCACATCCCACACAACATAGATCGTTGTTAACACCCACTCCCTTTCCTCCTCCCAGTATTGCAGCCTTCACAGGACTGATCCTGGGTCCTTCCAGCACAGGCAGCATCTCCTTCCAAAAGAATGAAGCTGCAGTCATGTGGTTGCAAAAGCTCTGGAAAAACAACTCTCTCTCCTATTGTTAATTCAGCTTGTTTTCACTTCCCATCTGCCATGCTACGTGCCAGGCCCTATCTAGATACTGCCCTCAGAAGCTTTCTGGTGTGCAGAAAGCATGTGAACAAATCACTGCTATTTGTGATATACAAATATACACAAATAGCAGTGATATACAGAGATATACACAAATTTGGGCAGAGCAGAGGAGGGGGAGAACAGATTTTTAATTGACATGGCAGGCAACAGAGATTTTGGAGAGGAAACTGGGAAGATTATACATATATGAAGATGCTTTAGCTGGATCTTGAAAGGTAAAGAAGAATTATCAGACAATGGAAGAAAGAGTATGCTGGGCGGAGGGAATAAAAAAGCACAACTTTTGAGGGGAAATGCAAGCTACGTGGTAATCACAGAGTACAGCTGATTCTTGAATGTAGGGGGAAGGGCGGTTAGGGAGCCCAATCGTCTGCACAGTCAAAAAAATTCTCATGTTAACTTATAGTCAGCCCTTCTTATACATGGTTCCTCTGTATTCACGGTTCTGAATCTGAGTTTCAACCCACAGGAGATGAAGTAGTACTTTAGTATTTACCATTGAAAAAAATCAGCATATAAGTGGTCCCGTGCACTTCAAACCCATGTTGTTTGAGAATCAATTGTATAAAGTAATAAGCAGCAGGGGAAAGAAGGTGGATGGCTATTACTAAACTGATATCATCTTATATTCTCCAAGAGTTCAGATACTGAAGGCCTGTGTGCCACTGAATGAAGCCTGACCTTTATCTATAGGTGGTAATCAGGCAGGATTAACTTGTCTAAGACTGAGTGCCTGCAGTCTAAAAAAGGAAGTGGCCTCTGGTAAAAGCACCATTGAGGCCAGCAGTGGTCTGTCACTGAAGGCCCTCAATCGAGGCCAACAGCAAGGCAGGATCCCCGCCCTCCCATCATGCCAGGGAAGAGGGCAACTCTTACCCATCCCTGAGCCAATTGATAAATCCTTTTCTGGCAAGCTATGTCGTTCACCCATGGGTTGCAAGGCTTGTTCTCTGGCTGCTAGTCATGACTACAGAGGGCTCTCCATCAGCCACAAACTCTGAGATGATAAACCAAGACAAAGTCAAGCTCTGCTGTCAGTTCAGTTCATTTCAGTTCAGTTGCTCAGTCGTTTTGCTCAGACTCTTTGCGACCCCATGAACTGCAGCACGCCAGGCCTCCCTGTCCATCACCATCTCCCGGAGTTCACTCAAACTCACATCCATCAAGTCGGTGATGCCATCCAGCCATCTCATCCTCTGTCGTCCTCTTTTCCTCCTGCCCCCAATCCCTCCCAGCATCAGAGTCTTTTCCAATGAGTCAACTCTTCGCATCTGTATCTTAGTACAAAAATACCACAGTTTTTTGATCACATGAGGGGAAGAGTTAGCACTCCTAATTAGATGATTAATACGTCAGCCTAGCTTAAGGGTCTCTCTCCTGGAGTCTTGAACGTCTAGAATCCCATCATTTTTAATCATGCAAAGGCAGCAGAGTATCCGCCAGCTGCTACTCGTCCTTCTCCATGAGTTTCCTGCGCTGACCCTGCTCCAGAAGGCTTGGCGAGTGTTCAGTCTGGCCACTTGCTTTTGTTTGCTTGCATGGCAAGCAGAGAGGAGCAGCCTAACCATTTACATTTTGTAACGACAGCCATTGGCATCAGGGTGCATGGCATTACAGGGAGGCAAGTTCGTTAACAGTGAAACTTGTCAGAAAGTTCTCGAATGAACCTATGTAACAGATGACAAACCCTGACCTACTGCAGTGGCAGAGAGGTCTTGAAAGAGAGGGTGGAATCAAGAGATATTTACAAAAGGAAACAGCACTGGAAAAGTGGTTGGTACAGAGGATGGACTCAAACATAAGTACAACTCCGGTGATTGAGTGGGTTATGGTATCATTTCCTGCAGCAGGGAATAAAGAAAAGCTGATGGGGAGGGAGGGAGTTAAATTTTGAACATGCGGAAGGTAAGGAGTCTCTGGGACACTGAAGGCAGGACCCAAATAAGGGGAGAGAAAGGGTCTCTTTTCACTCACCACCACCTCCCCAGGAGTGCGTCCAGTCCCTAGGACACAACAGAAGTTGCTTAATAAATGCCTGATGAATGAATGTGTCAAGTCTCTATTTTACACAGAATTACCCAAAGTATAGGAAAGCATAGTTTTGCTGGCACAGCGCATATTCATTTTGGTGGCAAGTTCAACACATGTGAAAGGGAATTTCTGGGGCAGCAAAGCCTTATTTTAAAATGTAACTCAACTCTGATTATATGTTGTTGATTTTCGATTTGTACTAAATTTTATGGATCACATAGAAGTACTATAGTTTTTATATAATCAACAAGGACCTACTGGAAAGCACAGGAAACTATACTCAATTCTTTGTAATAAGGGAAAAGAATATGAAAAAAAATACATACATATATAGATGTATATATATGTACAACTGTGCTATATACCCATAACTAACATGATATTGTAAATCAGCTATACTTCTTTAAAAAAATGACACTTGAACAGGACCAATAGATACCTGTAAATAAATAAGTAAATACAAATAAAATTAAGATTGCTGCTGCTGCTGCTAAGTCGCTTCAGGTGTGTCCAACTCTGTGCGACCCCATAGACGGCAGCCCACGAGGCTCCCCCGTCCAGGGGATTCTCCAGGCAAGAACACTGGAGTGGGTTGCCATTTCCTTCTCCAGTGCATGAAAGTGAAAAGTGAAAGGGAAGTCGCTCAGTCATGTCTGACCCTCAGCGACCCCATGGACTGCAGCCTTCCAGGCTCCTCCATCCATGGGATTTTCCAGGCAAGAGTACTGGAGTAGGATGCCATTGCCTTCTCTGAAAATTAAGATTAAGGCTTATTTTACTGGAAAAGAAATACTATACTTTTCCCTGGAGTCCATACATATCACTGGCCTTCAGGTTTGAAGAACTCCAACAATCTCCATCTCATCTGGAAGCACCTGCCAACTGCAGTTACGTCATTTCTTAATGACCTTGTGTGTAACAGTCAACATCTATGTCAGACTTTAACAAGAAAAAAAACAATTTGGAAATGTATATGTTCTACAGTTCCAGAATAACAATACTTTGTGAATGTGCTATCATCTGAATAGTAGATAAGACCCCAAATTGTATTAGATCGGCCTAAAGTTTCATTCTGTAAGACGGTACGGAAAAACCCAAATGAAACTTCTGGCCAACTCATCAGAGTAGACCGAACCCTAAGAAGAGCAAAATTTAAGCAAAATAGTCATATACTTATAAGGAGCTGCTAGCCAGTGCATTAACAGCAGATCGCCCAGAGTAAAAATTCTCGAATTAATTTAATTTGCTATTGTTGTTTTGCTCAGCACCTTTTAATTTTCCTTAGCAATGAGTTAAAAGTCTGAGTCTCAGCAGACAGGAAAAATAAAATGTAGCAAGAAAAATTTTATGTGTAATAGTTTTCAGAGTATAAAATATTGGTTATCCTCAGAAAGCACTTCTGTTTCCATTACAGTCAGCAAATCTTGATCCACACTCTATCCATCCTAAATTTCACCACACTTAGCCTGTCACCTATCCCGCCAGCCTCCTCTGTCCATGGAATTCTCCACGCAAGAATATTGGAGTGGGGAACCATTTCCTTTTCCGAGGGATCTTCCCCACCAAGGAATCGAACTCAGGTCTCCTGCATTGGAGGTGGATTCTTTACTCTCTGAGTCACCAGGGAAGCCCATATTTTTCAGACAAACTGCTAATACATTGCCTTGGTTAATAATCTGCCCAGATTCTCTCCTTCACTGAGCATCTGTGTCCTCCACAGAGGTGACCCAAGAGAGGGTAAGAACTTAATATTTTGTCTAGAAAATTCTTCTTTATCAGGCCTAATTCTCAGCCTGAACCCACACTCAGGTCACTGCAGTCTTGGCCTGAGCCCTGGGAAATGTGGACCAGCCCTGGCTTCAGGGAAATGATCTGGGAAAGTAGCCACCCAAAGCTGTGGGAACCATCATCAAGTTACCCACGGTCTTCTGCCTCTGGCCTTGTGGTGTGATGCTGGTAACTTGGCTTCTGTCTTATTTTCAAAACACAGTCCCACATTGTTCTTCCAGATTCCTGGTGCCCAGCTCAGACTCAGTTCTAGAAATGTACCTCTGCCTTGTTCTCAAAAACTGTCCCTATTAGGCCAGGATTAGGGATGAAATTAACATCACTGACTTCAAACACTCCTTGGAAGGACTGATGCTGAAGTCATTTGATGGGAACAGACGACTCATTGGAAAAGTCCCTGATGCTGGAAAGACTGGGGGCAGAAGAAGAGGGCGTCAGAGAATGAGATGGCTGGATGGAATCATTGATGCAATGGACATGAACTTGGGCAAGTTTTGGGAGATGATGAGGGACAGGGAGACCTGGTGTGCTGGGGTCACAAAGTCCCTGGGGTCGCAAAGAGTCAAACATGACTGAGCGACTGAACAACAGGGATGCATTTGAACCTGCAGCCGTAAGGATAGTGTTTCATGCCCTCATGTTTTCAAATTCATCCACATTAGACTTAGCAAATCTCCACTTCCTGGACATGTGGATCTTCTGGCCGCCAGGGAACTTGAACTTGGCCCTGCACAGGGCCTCACATGCTCCTTGTCCTTCTTCAGCTTGTGGGGATGGACATTATGACTTGGCCAATGTGGACCCTGGCCACTGTGCCCTAGGGCTTTCCAAAGGCACCACACATGCCTGTCTGGAGCCTATCAGCTCCAGCACAGAACAACATCTTATTCATACAGATGACATGATGGGGTGGAGCCACACAAGGATGTGAAAACCACCTTTGCCACAGCTTTTCACCATGTGATTGCCTGACAAATAAGGGAAGCCTCCAGAGCTTCAGAGGAAAGCTACTCATGCTTACCTCACACCATGTGGCCACAGAGTGGCAACTCATCCACTTTTGCCTTCTTCCGCCCCAGGTCAAAGATGTAGATCTTAGGATCTGAGACACCTTGGCAAAAGGGAGACTTCGGGTATGGCTTTTTCTTTCAGTACCCATAACACCATGCAGGGCAGCAGCCCATGGGACACCAGAAACTTCGGTGGTGTGGCAAAGGGAAAGAGCCAGTAATTCTCTACTTTTTGGAGCTGTGGAGCTTCTGGTGGCCAGGAAACTCGAACTTGGCCCCGGAGAGGGCCTCAATCACGTGCTTCTTGCTTTTGCAGCTTGGTGTGGAGGGACATTATGAGTTGGCCAAGTCCTAGCAATTTCCATGCTGGAAACGTCCATCCTGTTCCCCTGGGTCCCTGCCTGGATTAGAGAATCAGCTCCCAAGTCTCTAGAAGGATGGGACCCTGCTCTCCTCTGGTCTGTACCTCCCTGAAGCTGCCAGTTGCCAAAACGTCTAGCCTAGTGGCTGGAAACTTGAAATCAATGACAGTTGAATGTGGCTCTCTGGATAGAGCTTCACAATAGTGGAACATTATGGCTCTCTTCTTTTTCAAATGGAAGTATGATTGGTTTGCCTTGTTGTGTCACTCCGAAGTGCACAGCAAATGCTGTAGGCGCACATATACATCTATTCTTCCTCAGATTCTTTTCATTACAGGTTATTACGAGACTCTGAATGTAGTTCCCTGTGCTGTACAATAGGTCCTTATTGTTTACCTTTTTATATGTAGAAGTGTGTGTATGTTAATCCAAAACTCTTAATTTAGCCTTCCCTCTCTCCCCTTTCCCCTTTGGTAACCATTCATTTATTTCCTTTTTATTTTATTAAAGTATAGTTGATTTATAATATTAATTTCTACTGTATAGCAAAGTGCTTTGGTTATATATGCATTCTTTTTCATATTTTTCATTGTGATTTATCACAGCTATTGAATATATAGTTCCCTGTGCTATGCAGTAAGACCTTGTTTACACATTCTCCATATAATAGTTTGCATCTGCTAAGCCCAAACTCCCACTCTATCCCCTCACCACCCCCCTCCGCCTTGGCAACCACAAGGCTATTTTCTCTGTCTGTTTCTGTTTTGTAGATAAGTTTATTTGTATCATCTTTTTAACTCCAGACATATAAATGATATCATATGGTATTTGTCTTTCTTTTGCTTCTTATTATCTCCTGGTTACTGACAACAGCTACCTAGATTGAGAATCTTAATCTACTTAGCTACTACTGGCTGGACCTCCTTTTAGTCTCCATAGCTAAATTCACTTCTCTGTTCTATCCCCTCACTGCGCCTTCTTCACCCTGTCGGGCAAGTCTACCCTGAAGTTCTGACCTGCAGATAAGAAGGTGTGTCAGGCCATGAACAATGACAAGAACATTGCATCAGCTCCCAAGGGACCTAAAGACTACAGGCCAATTAGCAGAAGAAAGAGAGTAAATTGATTTGAACAGATACAAACATTAAGATAATGTTCTCTATACTCACTTTGTATCTTTTTATTCTCTGACCAAATTAATTAAGTCAGAGAAAATTCAGTGTTGATATGCTCTAAGTTAATCAAATGTATCTTTATGCAGTTACTGCTGCTGCTGCTGCTGCTAAGTCGCTTCAGTCGTGTCTGACTCGGTGCGACCCCATAGACGGCAGCCCACCAGGCTCCACTGTCCCTGGGATTCTCCAGGCAAGGACACTGAAGTGGGTTGCCATTTCCTTCTCCAATGCAGGAAAGTGAAAAGTGAAAGTGAAGTCACTCAGTCGTGCCCAACTCTTAGCAATCCCATGGACTGCAGCCTACCAGGCTCCGCTGTCCATGGGATTTGCCAGGCAAGAGTACTGGAGTGGGGTGCTATTGCCTTCTCCGTTATGCAGTTAAGAGATCGCTAATAAAGTTAAGAAATGCAAACGAGTACATCAAGAGCATAAAAGAAACTGAGGCTTCCTGGTATGAAAACAAAAGCTCAAAATGAAATCAAAACCAGAAATGCCTCTCTACATCTGGACATTGGCCCGTAAGAAGGACCAAGATAAAGACAACAGCTGAAGAAAAACAAAGATATACCAGCTTTCTCTGCAGGAAAATATCCTGTCATGTCAACCAAATCTAAGAAGAAAATGTTCTATGGAACATGCAAACCTCCTGAAAAGAGTTATCGCTCCCATCACACCTGCGGATGAGATCTGACTCAGTGGTAACTGGTGCCATGCAGGCTTTTCAATTGTTTCCAGGAAGTTGTATGTCTGAGCCATGACCAGTCTTTGCACTAAATTTTATACACTGCCAAACATTTTAAAAAGGTCCATACCATGGCAAGATAGACCACTCATTACATCTCATTTCCATTTTATTTTCAACCATAGACAACCTGTGATAATTTTATTAGAAAAGAGAAAGTGTTTGTTGCTCAGTCATGTCCAACTCTTTGCAACTCCCTGGACTGTAGCCTGCCAGGTTCCTCTGTCCATAGAATTCTCCAGGCAAGAATACTGGAGTGGGTTGCCATTTCCTCCTCCAGGGGATCTTCCCGACCCAGGGATCCAGCCCAGATCTCCTAGCATTGCAGGCAGAGTCTTTACCATCTGAGCTACCAGGGAAGCCCAATTTTCATTAGAGAAAGATCTTAATTTATAATTATTTTTAAGTTTGAAAGACAAACACATCTTTCAGTTTACCTTCAACTACTCTGCGGGGCAACTCATTTTTTTTTCCTTTTATGTTTATTTTAATTGGAGTATAATTGCTTTACAATGTTGTGTTAGTTTTTGCTGTACCACAATGTGAATCGGCTATATGTATACATATATCTCCTCTCTTGAGACCCGCCCCCCCCCCCCCCATCCCACCCCTCTAGGTTATCACAGAGCACCAAGCCAAGCCCTCTGTGCTATACAGCAGGCTCCCACTAGCTATCTGTCTCACAATGGTAGTGTAGTGTATATATACCAATCCTAATCTTCAATTAGTCCCACCGTCTCCCCTCAGTGCGTCCACCCATCTGTTCTCTACTCTGTGTCTCTATTCCTGTCCTGCAAATAGGTTCATCAGCACCATCTTTCAGATTCCACATATATGTGTTGTTGTTTAGTCACT
The DNA here is from genome assembly GCF_023091745.1 of Budorcas taxicolor. Classification (NCBI taxonomy): domain Eukaryota; kingdom Metazoa; phylum Chordata; class Mammalia; order Artiodactyla; family Bovidae; genus Budorcas; species Budorcas taxicolor. Next base: position 131,533,723 of record NC_068914.1, on the reverse strand, counting down.
AAGTGATGTCTGACTTTTTTGTGACCCCATGAACTGTAGCCCATCAGGTTTCTCTGTCCATAGGATTTCTCAGGAAGAATACTGGAGTCTGTTGCCATTTTCTGCTCCAGGGGATCTTCTCGACCAAGGGATAAAACCCGCATTAACTGCATTGGCAGGCAGATTCTTTAGCACCGAGCCACCAGGGAAACCCCAATATACGTGCTATATTCTATATTTGTTTTTTCTCTTTCTGACTTACTTCGTGCTGAATGACAGACTCTAGATTCATCCACAACTCACTTCTAATCTTGTGCTTTCCTCTCCTCTGAGGATAACAGACATGTGGAAATCCTGGGATGACCCACTCTCCTTACCTTCCCAATTATAGAACAGTATGAGGAACAATAGTTAATCCACTGTTTAGACACAGAATCTTAATTCACTAGAAATTAATAATGTTTCTCACATTGCATATTTCTCACGTCACATTTCAGCATATCATTATTATCCAACTATAATGGTACAAATGTCTGACTGCCAGAGTCTGAGGCATTCTCCATCACTTCTTTCTATTTTCCCAAATCCAAGACTCACCAGATTTATCTCCTCACTACTCACCAGCATGGAAAACTGACCCCTTTTCTAGTGCTTCCACTTCCCCATTGGTTCCTTTATTACCAAAATTCCTAAGAAATGCTTACATACCATAAACGCTTAAAAAGATAATAAAAGTAACATCATTATATGTTTGCATCGTGCATTCATTATAAAGTACTTTTACATCCGTATTCTCATTTTAACTTTGTTTCTCATAAGAACACTGAACTATGAACACCAGGTATTATCAATCCCGAGCTGAAAATTCTAAAATTCAGGCTGAAAATAGTTACAACCACTAATGACTTTCCTGAGATGACAAATACCATCATAGAAAGGCCAGGTCTAAAACCCAGATCTTTAGATTCCATTCCCTACATATTTTTTCTCTATCACCGGCATTCAATCAATGATGACAGAATGAATGCCCTGAGGTAGTTAATGGCAGTGGAATTGTGTTCTGGATTCCCATAATAAAGAAGCAATGTACAGAGAATAAAGTGCTTCCCTCTGAGAACCTGGACTTCTCTATGACAGATGTGATGTGATTTATAAGGAACAAATATATTTGGTCATTCAGATGACCAAAATATGTTTCTGAAAGATATTTGGTCTTCATCCACAGTTCTTGCCTTACAGCTCCCCAAACCCTTGGAATTTCCTGAGTAATATGAGCGAAGGGAGCGTCTTGTATAATATTTGGCCTCTTGTCACCAGTTCCTGGGGGCTTCCCTGGTGGCTCAGAGGATAAAGCATCTGCCTCCAATGCAGGAGACCTGGGTTGGGAAGATCCCCTGGAGAAGGAAATGGCAACCCGCTCCAGTATTCTTGCCTGGAGAATCCCATGGACAGAGGAGCCTGGAGGGCTGCAGTCCACAGGGTCGCAAAGAGACACGACTGAGTGACTTCACTTCACTTCCCTTCCCTTCCCCAGTTCCTGAAACTCCTTCAGAGCCATAAAGGTGAAATGGGTGTTTTGTTATTCATCACAAGCCCCTTCACACCACAACTGGGTTTATGCTAATGAAGGTCACTTTTGGAAACCACCTAAGGATGGAGGCTGGTTGTCAAGGGAACTCATCATGAACAGAGGATTGGAAGTTTCAGCCTCACTCCCTGGATCTCCAGGGAGAGGAGAGTGGCTAACGGTTGAATCAAATACTAATGGCCAATGTGCTAGTCAATCATGCTGACATAATAAAACCATCATAAAACACCCCAAGGATGAGGTTCAGAGATCTTCCAGGTTGTGGAAACAGGGTGCTTCCACTTGCCACCAAGCAAAGCCCCAAGGTCCCCAAGAACAGAAGCTCCTTTGTCGGGGACATTGCTCTATGTAACTCTTCATCAGGCTGTTGATCTGTATCCTCTAATAGCCTTTGTAATAAATCGGTAATGGAACAAGTAAACGGATTCCTTGAGTTCTGTGAGCAGTTCAAGCAAACTCACAGAATGCAAGAAGGAGGTCATAGGAACCTCTGATTTATAGACGGTCAGTCAGACGTCTATGGGGTCGCACAGAGTCGGACACGACTGAAGCGACTTAGCAGCAGCAGCAGCAGTCAGAAGTCAATCAGGATAAGACCTGGACTTGCGACTGGCAGCCCGAGTTGGAGGGAGTCACTGGAACCTCCAATGCATAGTCAGCCAGTTAAAAGCACAAGCCATAACCTGGGCTTGCCACTGATGTCTGAAGTGGAGGGCAGTCTTACTGGACTGAGTCCTTGGTGTGTGTGCTAAGTCACTTCAGTTGTGTCCTCTCTTTGTAACCCCATGAACTGTAGCCCACCAGGCTCCTGTGTCCATGAATACTAGGCAAGAATACTAGAGTGGGTTGCCATGCCTTCCTCCAGGGCATCTTCCTGACTCAGGGATCAAACCTGCATCTCTTAGTCCTTGGAATCTGATGCTAATTCCAGGTATGTAGTGTTAGAATTGAGCTGAACTGTAAGACCACCAGTTGATGTCTGAGAATTGTTTGGTGGTGTGGCGAAGTCTCCAGTCACACACATTGGAATTGGGTTCAAGAACCCATTTAATAGAAACCAAAATAAAGGGCTTATTTCTCCTTCCTAAGTGGGCCATAAAGGCACTCAAAGTCAAAGGGAAACCACAGTGTGGCAGGAGATCCTACAGCCTGCATGTCTGTACTCTGCTTTTTATTTTCTCTCAGATAGCTACAAAAAGAATGTCTCCATTTCTTTTAAGAATATTCATCTAAGGGAAGTAAAAAACTTAAAATGGTTTCAAGGTAACTGATATAAATTAACAACAAATCACCAGAACCCATAATTTTTCAAGAAGAAAAAAAGAGAATAAACAATAATACATTGGAAATCAGATGGGCCAGGTTCTACACATCAGCCCTCCACTTGCAATCTCTAGAATCATGTGTTAGAACCAATCTTTAGAATCATGCAATCTCTAGAATCATGCCATCTCTACAATCATGCCCGTCTCAGTTTTCAGTTTCACCTATGAAATGAAGACCACAGTAACCATCACACAGGGTTGCTATGAGGATAAAGCTAGCTAACATGTAAAAAAAACTAAGGCAGATAGTGCAGGTCAACACACAGCTTCTCAGGTGGCACTAGTGGTAAAGAATCTGCCTGCCAATATAGAAGACATAAGAGACACGGGTTTGATCCCTGGATCAGGAAGATCCCCTGGATGAGGGCATGACAACCCACTCCAGTGATTTTGCCTGGAGAATCCCATGGACAGAGAAGCCCGGTGGGCTATAGTCCATGGGGTCACAAAGAGTCCTGAAACAGCTTAGCATGCATGCACAGGTCAGCACATGGAGTGCATCTGTCCAGAGCTGAAATACTAAAATTGCCTAGCCTCTCTTTTGGTTAGACACAGCCATGAGACTCAGTTCTGATCACTGGCACATCAGCAGGAGTCTATCCATATTTTCCTCTTTTGTTTCCTCTCCACCCTACAGGGATCCTGGATCAAAACTGGGTTACTTGGCCATCAGCTAAGGCTGTTCAAGCAGGAGCCTAAGAACCAGATGGCACTGTGTGGCCACCACCCAGCCTTAAACTACTCGCCTAATTTTGAATTACTGCTTCAGATAAATAAGTACCTATTTGGTTAAGCCCCTGTGTCAGAATTAGAGAAATTTGATAATAAAGCCATGGGGAATCATAAGAGGTTCAAAGTTTAGCCAAACACAAGTCTGAGAGCATGACCCAACACTGGCTTGGCAAGGATCTATGCCCACCAAACATTAGTCTCCTCAGTTTCCTTCAGTTGAAATGGTATGTGTTTGGAAAATGACTACCATCATACTGGTAAGTAAAAAAGCTGAATTACCGAAAGCCATAGATCGTACAGTTGAATTTAATTTTGTTAAGAGAAAAAAAAAAAATTGCTGTGTGAATGTCCAGAAGCTCAGAGGATTCTATTAAGCATATTACTCAGAAGGAAAATAAAAATGTGTATTTTCATTTTGACAAAACTGCTTCAACATGTCCTGTTGGGTTTCCCACGGGCCAAGGGTATGGTGGATCTAGGCCAAGTGGAAGTCTATGGCAACCAGAGAAACTGGAAATGAGTGTCTGTTTGAGGTGCGTTAATTATGTGATTCTTTACATATGGCCTTGGGTGGATATTTTGAGGAAAAATGACTCATCTACTTTGTGATGTATATCACGTGAGTATCCAGCACAATGTAAGAGAACGGTAGGCTGACCATGTTTTTATTACACCACAGAAATATATTTCTCAGATTATATTAGCACAGGTGTGGTTTCTAACATTCCTGCTACTTCCTCACTCATTTTCAAAGAAATTTATGCTCTTTCTGGGAAAAAATATGTTTTAAGCCAAGTGAAAGTGAAAGTAGCTCAGTCATGTCCAACTCTTTGCGACCCCCATGGACTGTATAGTCCATGGAATTCTCTAGCCCAGAATACCAGAATACTGGAGCGGGTAGCCATTCCCTTCTCCAAGGTATCTTCCCAAATCAGGGGTTGAACCCAGGTCTCCCGCATTGCAGGTGGGTTCTTTACCAGCTGAGTCACCAGGGAAGCCCAAGAATTCTGGACTGGGTAGCTTGTCCTTTCTCCAGTGGATATTCCGGACTCAGGAATCGAACCGGGGTCTCCTGCACTGCAGATGGATTCTTAACCAGCTGAGCTACTAGGGAAGCCCCCAAATAGTATTTATTCGGCATTATCTACAAATATGGACCATGCAGGCTACAAAGAGACAGGCAGAGCAAGGAGTTGATTCCAACCCAGGGGATGGAGGGATCCTAAAGTATTCTCAAAGTGGGAACACCTACGAACACACCTTCCCCTCCAAACACACACAGTACATTCTAGAAAACCCACATAAAGATTATAATTCAGCCCTTCATGTCTAAACGGTGCATGCGTGCATGCTCAGCCGTGTCCAACTCTCTGCCACCCCATGGACTATAGCCTGCCAGGCTCCTCTGTCCATGGAATTTCCCAGTCAAGAATACTGGACTGGGTTGCCAGCTCCTACTCCAGGGGATCTTCTTGACCTAAGGATTGAACCCAGATCTCCTGAAGCTCCTGCATCGGCAGGTGGATTCTTTATCACTGCACCACTTCATACCTAACAATAATCAAGAAGCATCTCATCAAAATACATTGATAGAGCCATTTGGAAACAACTACATCAAACTATCCTGCTTGGTCTCCTATAGTTCAAGCCAGAGCAGAGCAGTAGTCTAGTCCAGGTGGGATGTTTCCAAGGAGATCTTGGCAACCGTGAGCAGCTAGATGAACATCTACATTGAGTGCAAAGCAATGTACGAGGCACAAAAATGAGTTCCCACAGAACCTCACAAGATAGTATTGAGATCAGCAAATAAAGAATTTCAGAAAACTGTGATAGACAGTTATGCAGATAATTGCATAGGAGGTGAAACTGAATAAATTAAAGCCAGGCTTCCCAGGTGGCTCAGTGGTAAAGAATCTGCATGCCAAGCAGGAGACGCTGAAGACTCAGGTTTGAACCCTGGATCAAGAAGACCCCCTGGCGGAGGAAATGGCCACTCCACTATTCTTGCCTGGGAAATCCTATGGACAGAGAAGCCTGGTGAGCTACAGTCCATGGGGTCGCAAAAGAGTCAGACGTGACCTGGCGACTAAACAGCAGCAGCAGCAGCAGATAATAAAGCCATGGGATGTTGTAAGATGTACAAGTAAGAAGCCACTAACTGTAACTACAAAATACACACCATCTCTACAGGGTCTCTGTGGACCCTCCAACCTTGATTCAGGACCTATTACTTTCCACATCAAACACATAATCTTGGATTGCACCTTGGCAACAACAATAAAAGCAGTGGATAAAAATGGGTGAAGGAATAATACCAATAATAACGATGGCTAACTTATATTGAGCCTTTAATATATAATTAAAATAAACACATTAAAATATATAGTTAAAAGTGTAATATAAAGCTATGCATCTCAGTTAGAGAAGGAGTGATTTAGCATTATTTTGCTGAAATACAGGGAAAGGAGAGATGTTATACTCAATTGACAACATGGAGCCCAGCTCACTCACCTGCATTTCTGCCTAATGAGCACATGCCACTTTCTTCCCACCAGGAGCATGAATGAAGCCTAACAATTAACTGACAATTTGGCTTCCTGATAACAAACTAGAACTCCTTCACTAAGAAATAAGAGGGCCCAGGGATATATAACTTTTGTGTTGCTGCAAACTGATTTTCCAGGGTTTCTATAAATTAATTAGTCATTTCAGAATCTCATCAGAATATATATGTAACTTTTTTTTTTCAAGTCCACCCATTGAACTGGTTCAGGCCTTTGGAATGACTGTGCACACACAGTGACAAAATGGCTTAATGCTTTCTAAGAAAAAAAGCACTTTTCCTTTATTATTCAGGGACGGTTCCTTGATCTCCCAGCTGGCAGCGAGAGACACAGAATTCATGCACATGCACTTGAAAAGGACAATATTTCCTGCTATCTGACTGCTGCAACTTACAGATAAGATGGGAGGTTAGTTTGTATTTCTTTAATCATTTCTTTTCTTCAAATCTATTTCCTAGCACAGGGTCAGTTAGTATGACTGAAAGCCTTCATCTATAAAATTCTATTTTGGATTTCTTCAAATATTTTTCTATTTGATGAGCTGTTAAAGGAGATTGCTTCCTTATCTCATCTTTATTTCATAGCAAGTTGGTATCAGATTTTGCACAAAGAAGATACTGCAGATTGGCTTACTCAACCTCAATTCCACTCTTTTTCTAGCTTCCTGCTAAAGCTGCACTGCTTTAAAGAAAACTGCCCCTCTTGGATTCTCTGCAACTAGTGTTCTGGATGCAAATTAATCTTACCCATTAGATGCACTGGAGGAAGGTCTTGAGGGAGGAGGTGAGTTGAAACAACTTCCTGGGGCCAGTTTCTGCTAACGGCAGTGGCCACTGTGTTTTTCTAATCTCTAAACCACGATTATGGCAGTAACTTCTTGTTCTAAGTAATTTCAGGAGCCACCATGACTCCTACTCCACCATTCACCTAATGATTTCTAGGGCTCCCTAGAAATAAGGATTTCCTTTCTTTCCCCCTCACTTGCTACATAGATGCTCTGTGCTGTGCTAAGTTGCTTCAGTTCAGTTCAGTTCAGTCGCTCAGTCATCTCCGACTCTTTGCAACCCCATGAATCGCAGCATGCCAGGCCTCCCTGTCCATCACCAACTCCTGGAGTTCACTCAAACTCATGCCCATCGAGTCGGTGATGCCATCCAGCCATCTCATCCTCTGTCGTCCCCTTCTCATCCTGCCCCCAATCCCTCACAGCATCAGAGTCTTTTTCAATGAGTCAACTCTTCACATGAGGTGGCCAAAGTATTGGAGTTTCAGCTTTAGCATCATTCCTTCCAAAGAATACCCAGGACTGATCTCCTTCAGAATGGACTGGTTGGATCTCCTTGCAGTCCAAGGGACTCTCAAGAGTCTTCTCCAACACCACAGTTTAAAAGCATCAATTCTTCGGTGTTCAGATTTCTTCACAGTCCAACTCTCACATCCATACATGACCACAGGAAAAACCATAGCCTTGACTAGACAGACCTTTGTTGGCAAAGTAATGTCTCTGCTTTTCAATATGCTATCTAGATTGGTTATAACTTTCCTTCCAAGGAGCGTCTTTTAATTTCATGGCTGCGATCACCATCTGCAGTGATTTTGGAGCCCAGAAAAATAAAGTCTGACACTGTTTCCACTGTTTCCCCATCTATTTCCCATGAAGTGATGGGACTGGATGCCATGATCTTAGTGTTCTGAATGTTGAGCTTTAAGCCAACTTTTTCACTCTCCTCTTTCACTTTCATCAAGGGGCTCTTTAGTTCTTCTTTGCTTTCTGCCATAAGGGTGGTGTCATCTGCTTATCTGAGGTTACTGATATTTCTCCCAGCAATCTTGATTCCAGCTTGTGCTTCTTCCAGCCCAGCATTTCTCATGATGTACTCTGCATAGGAGTTAAATAGCAGGGTGACAATACACATCCTTGACGTACTCCTTTTCCTATTTGGAACCAGTTTGTCGTTCCATGTCCAGTTCTAACTGTTGCTTCCTGACCTGCATATAGGTTTCTCAAGAAGTTGCCTCAGTTGTGTCTAACTCTGCAGCCCCATAGACTGTAGCCCACCAGGCTCCTCTGTCCATGGGATTTTCCAGGCAAGAATACTAGAGTGGGTTGTCATGCCCTCCTCCAGGGGATCTTCCCAACCCAGGTAGCAAACCTGTATCTCCTGTGTCTTCTGCATTGCAGGAAGATTCTTTACCACTAAGCAACTGGGAAAGTCCATTGTTACACAGATCTATTTTAATAAAAACATTTGATTTCAGTGCTTGGAAAACCACAGAGGAAAATATTAAGGGAGCAAAGCTTAATTTAGACCACTTCCAAAGTGGTCAGATACTCTTTCTCCATCACCACCACTCGTCCACTTCAGAGCAGTAATCTAACCACAGGGTTAAGATTCACGAGCTCTAAGAAGCAACTTTTGACCATATGGTCCCATATGGTCCACTCCCCGAGAGCAATACCAGCCTTAAGAGAACATTCCAGTATTGCATATCTTCAAGATCATTCCACAGCCAACCTCAAAACACTAGAATTCCACAATTCCCTGACCTCGCCTCCTTCTCCGCTTGCCTCCTTCAGTCTCATATGACTCAAATCAGAAGTGCTAGGAAATCTGTTATTCCATACTATCCTACTGCTGCCCCTGTATCAAAACACCATTTGACTTCTTCCCACACATACACACACAAATGACAGTTATAAAGGGGAGCATTTATAATTAAGAAGAGAATACAGACTTCTCTGATGGTCCAGTGGTTAAGAATACACCTGCTAAGGCAGGGGACACAAGTTTGATCCCTGGTCCAGGAAGATGCCACAGGGCAACTAAGCCTGTGAGCCACAACTGCTGAAGCCTGCATGCCTAGAGCTGGCGATGTGCAACAAGAGAAAGCAACAAAAGCCCAGCATAGTCATTAGTAAATAAATAATTTTTTTAGAAGAAAGAAGATGAAGTAGATCTGATTAGTAAGAAAAGGCCAGTGATCCCTTTGCTATGCTATCAAGACATGTAAGAAACTATATTGAAAGGCAGTAAACTCTTTACTAACCTGGGGGAAGAGAGAATAAGTTGAATTGTCAATGGTGAATGAGTATAAAAACTCCCCATCGTACCACAGGCTTTTCCCCATGGGGGAATTCATTTTAGTCATAGCAAAGAGATGGGCGGGGTCGCAGCAGTCTTCCATCTGTTTCCTAGGAGAGAAAATGGAGAGAGAAAAGAACAGCAGGTTAAGTGAGCAGCAGACTCATTCGCTTGTCATTCCCACAGAGATGTGCAGCCTTACCTCAGCACCAGCTCACAAAAGCATCTGTGTCTCCAGGGTAATTAGACAACTATTCATTCACCCTTCCAGCCATCGGAATGCATGACTGGAGTATTTCAAGTTTTTAAAAGTTTCAGAAGAACAGACATCAGGTGGTAGGATTGTAAATTGGTGCAACCACTTTGGAAAACAGTATGTCGATGCCTCAGAAAATTAAGACTAGAACTACCATGTGACCCAGCTATTCCACTTCTGGGTATTTATCACATGTGCACAAAAACATTAATTTGAAAAGAAGATATATGCACTCCCGATGTTCACTACAGCATTAAAGTTGTCCCTTGGTATCTGCAGGGAACTGGTTCCAAGATCTGCCTCAGATACTAAAACCCACAGATGCTCAAATCCCACAGTCAGCCCTCCATATTTGAAGTTCTGCATCCATGGATTCAACTGACCTCACATTGTGCGGTACTATATGTATTATTTATTGGAAAAAAAAACCATGTAGAAGTGAACCTTATGGCAGTTCGAACCCATATTGTTCAAGGGTCAACTGAATTAACAATCATGTAATCATGTGCGTGCTCAGTCGTGTTCGATTCTTTGTGGGTCCACGGACTGCAGGACTGTAGCCCCCCAGGTTCCCCGTCCATGGGATTTCCCAGACAAGAATATTGGAGTGGGTTGTCATTTTCTTCTCCAGTATTTACAATAGCCAAGATATAAAAACAACTTAAGTATCTATCGATGGACGAATAGATAAAGAAGTTGTGGAACATCATAGAATACTACTCAGTCATAAAAAAGAATGAAATCCTGCCATCTGCAACAACACGGATGACCCTTGAAGGTATTATGCTTAGTGACATAAGTCAGACAGAGAAAGACTGATTTCATTCATAGGCAGAATCTACAAAAACGAACAAAAAAACAAAATAAAACAAAAACAAACTCAGAGTTACAGAGATCAGATTAGTGGTTACCAGAAGGAAAAGAGGCTGGGGGATGGGTGAAACGAGTGAAGGCGGTCACCTCTCTGGTGATGGATGGTAACTAGATTTGAGGTGGTGATCAATTTGTAGTGTATACAGATGTCAAAGTATAAGGCTGTACACCTTACACCTGAAACTGATATAACTAAACAGAAACAAAGAAACATATCAGCTCTCACATGCAGCTGAAATGTGTCTGAAAGCAAAAATAGTCATTGTAATTGCAGACTGATGGATTTAAATATCCAAGGCTTAGATGGCTAACATCTCTTCATGGTAATGTACCATCAGGTGGTGACTTTCAGAGATCAGGGACTTTAGGAGAACTATACAGAGTAGGAAATACATATATTGGCCCTAGAAAGGGTAAACCCCCAAAAACTGAGGATATGATCTAAGAACGAGCCCTGGGAAATCTCTGGAAACAGAAACTGAATGAGATGAGGGATGTGATTTCAGGCACTGATGAAGTAACCTGCATTCCAGCTGGTAAATCTCGTGAGCTTTTCCTGTTCTTGTTTTGCCTGACCTCTCAGTAGGGTGGGACACAGCTGAGCACAGGAAGGAGCTGAGAAGTCCCACTCTTTCCTTACCCCCTTTCTCTCTGAAACACCAGGGTCTTCTGGATCTCCCCCACCCACCCTCCTGGGATGGCTCACAGCTGTTCCTCTGCTGGTCCCTCACATGGAGGCTACTATTCTACAAGCCAGTCTTCACCCTCTCCTCAAATTCAAAGCCTGCCAGAAACCAACTCTGTTTCCTCACTGAGCTTTCAGGGATAAAAGAGCTTATTCCCCAGTCCCACTTCTAGAAGGACCAATAAAATAAACTGATGACATAAACCACTTCTGAATGGCACCCCCAAGTAGACTTGCCGGCTCAGACATCTTTAGCCACCAGGGGTACCCACGCTTGGAGCTGAAAAATGGCAGATAATAAAATCATACTTGGTCTCATAGGGTCAGTTCCACAACCAACCTAAATACCAAACCCCAAGGATGCTCAAGTTTCTTATATACAACGGCACAGTGTTTGCAGATAACCTACACACTTCTTGCCCTGTACCCTAAATCATCTCTAGATTACTTATCATACCTAATTCAATACAAGCATTATGAAAATAGTTATAAAGACAATTAAATGCCATTAAATAGTGACCAGTGTGCAGCAAACTCAAGTTGGCTTTTTAGATCTTTTGGCATTTTTAATTTTTCCAGATAACTTTCTATCCACCCATCAGTTGAATCCTTGGATGCAAAATCTGAGGATGAGGATTTGCGGGCAACTGTACTTGGGTTCAAAACCTGGTTCTGCAACTTACTAACTCTATAACCCAGGAATGTTACTGGGCTTCAGAAATGGTCTCAGAAACTATTCTTGGGAATTCCCCCGAGGACATACAGGTGCAGCACGTAGACCAAGTTCAAGCTCAACGCGGAGACAGATAAACCGAATCATAGTCCGGGGTTCTTCCCGCCACCTGGTGCTTTCTCTGGTGCTTTTTGGTTGGCACCAGGGGAACTTCACAAAGGTTTCAACAGAAAGGACAGGACTGGGGTCTGGGGAAGTTGGCCTTCTTCTTTCACATTTGCTAGCATCTGTGTCCCTCTTGCTCCTACATCATCATCCCATTTCCCCCAAGTGCCCCTCTTCTCTTGCCTCTCCCATGTTCAATAATTCTTACTGTGTTCCATTACCCAAAAGGCAGCCTGAACAGAGGCAGGAAAGTTTTACAGTGAATTGCCTTCATTTTCTCAAAAGAGCATCCTGGGTACGATCGTCAGTTAACATAGAACAAGACATGGCTTAAGACTGCCTTTAAAAATGAGAACTGCGGACTTCCCTGGTGATCCAGCAGTTGAGAGTCCAGCTGCCAGTGCGAGGGACACGGGTTCAATCCCTGATCTGGGAAGTAAGATCCCACATGCCTCAGGGAAAGTGAGCCTGTGCCCTCCAACAAGAGAAGCCCATGCACAGCTAGAGTAGCCGCCCACTCACCGCAGAGGGGCAACTAGAGAAAGCCCTCGCGCAGCAACGAGACCCAGCACAGCCAATGACAAACTAAAATAACAAACAAAAATTAAGAGAATTATCTTAGGCATGACTCTGAGCTCTGTGAGGTGAGGAAAGTTTTGAGCCCTTAATCCTCTTCTGGTTAAATGGAAATAATGAGAAATGGAATACCTTTTAGTTCTTAGAGTGCTCCTAAGAGATAATTAAGGGAATACATGGGCTTTCCTGGTGTCTCAGAAGGTAAAGTTTCTGCCTGCAATGTAGGAGACCTGGGTTCAATCCCTGGGTCAGGAAGATGCCCTGGAGAAGGAAATGGCAATCCACTCCAGTATTCTTGCCTGGAGAATTCCATGGACAGAGGAGCCTGGCAGGCTACAGTCCATGTGGTCTCGAAGAGTCAGACATGACTGAGTGACTATCACGAACTATTATTAGTCCCAATTTACATCTGAGAAAATGGTATTACGGCAATTGCAGGACATGCTTTTTCCTCTCTGCAAGGCTGCCTATCAGGACCATTCTGACTCACCCTTACCTTTTTCTTCCCTGAAGAAATGCTTTCTAAACACCAGCCAAACATGCCAGGTGCCTTCCTAGATCTTTCTCTACTTAATTCTCACCGTGAGTGACCTTGGAGCTACATAGCTTTAGGATTTTTTTTTTTTTTTTCAGTAATTTACCTTGGGGCACATAACTAGCAAAGCAGGGTGGAGTATGGCTTTGCTCTCAGGTCTTTTCACTTCATGTCTGGTACTTACTTTCAGCCAGACCATAGCTCTCACCTCCAAACCAAGCTAAATTTGCCATTTAGCACAAAGTGCTACAGAAAATTCAGAAGAAAATTTGTCCCAGCTACATAATAAGACCCCATTTAATCTTTATTAGTGGAGAGTGATATGTAAGTGTCCCAGCCACTTACATATCACTTTATACTGGCTTCCTCTTTTCATCCTCATAAAAACTAAGATAGAGATGATTACATTATCCTAAATTCACAGATGATGAAACTGAAGCTCGGTCCAAGAGATTTGCTCAAGTCAAGCTCATGAGGTAAATAAATGTTTGCTTAATTATCGATCAAATCGTGTGTTTAGATGGACTCAAATTCACACCTTTTCCTACAGCATCATCATGCTCAGGGCAACTATACCTTGAGGAAGGAAACCAAACACTGGACAAAAATAGAAAGCATCACATACATATAAATACTTTTAAAAATTCAACAAAGAATTATGAATTCAAATTCATAATAATCATAGCACCATTTGCAGTATGGGAGTGTTTTTCCTAAAAACTTATGAACTTTTCCCTCTGTCCTCCATCCCGAGTGCCTCTGCATCTTCCGTCTGTCAGGCCCTTTGTCTAGAGGGTGGCTGAAAAGAGACTACAACGTAAAAGTGTGTTCACTCCCCCATTCCTGAGAAGGGCCCCACGAGCTCACCAGCCATATGGCTATATAACCACAGAAGCAAAAGCAGAAGTGGAGATGGTTCTCCCGGCAGCAGGACTGGGAATCAGGGTAGTGGTAGCAACGACTTTTACTGAGCTCTTGCTTAACACTGCCAGGTTTGGGGGAAAAGAAAGTTGAGCTTCACCTCCTGCCATCCTACAGGTGATCCTGGAGAGAAGACACATACCAGCTTTTAGAATGTTCAGCAATTTTTATTCCCACCCCCTTTTTCATCCTTGGCACTGATGCTGCCTTTTCTTTGCTTCTCTTATGCCTACAAGCAAAGTTGCTTCAGTCGTGTCCAACTCTTTGCGATTCTCTGGACTATAGCCCACCAGGCTCCTCTGTCCATGAGATTCTCCAGGCAAGAATACTGTAGTGAGTTGCCATGCCCTCCCCCACGGGATCTTCACAACCCAGGGACCAAACCGATGTCCCTTATGTCCCCTGCATTGGCAAGCCAGTTCTTTACCACTAGTGCAACCTAGGAAGCCCAATTTTTATGGCAGGCAATAAAATCGCAGGGTTAAAATGGTAAAAGTAAATCCGTTTTAATGTTCAAGTTTAAATCTTCAGATTATTAATTTTTACCAGTTGAGTGTAAGGTGAGTACTGGAGTTAAAGCGCAAGTGGTTTTTATTATTTGAATTTAAGCTTCAGCAGAGCTCCTACCCATGACACTATAGCTGCTTTGTGAAGTTAAGTAATTAGGAGCCACATGCTAAAAACTCACTCAGGTTCTCATCGCCTACCAGTGAAAGCCATGCATATCAACAAAGCCAAAAGGACCATACTGGCTTACTGTGCCAGAAAGACTGAGAGACTAACAGACAAATAAGAGGGAAAACCCAATCACTCAGTGAATAACACCCAGTTATAGCAGAAACTGCGACGGACCGCGCGGCAGAAGCGCACCGCCTGCGTGGACCTTGCAGAAGCGTGGCTGAGAGGACCTACCCTCCACCCGAGGCCAGGGCCGGCAGCCAGGAGGAGCTACCCCATGCCCGAGGTCAGGGGCAGCGCCCGAGAGGAGCAACCCCACATCCAAAGAGCGGTGGCTGCGCGGGTGCAGGAGGGCCGAGAGGTCAGGAGGGGTGGCGGCGAGGAGATGCCCCTCGTCCAAGGTAAGGGGCAGCAGGTGCACTTTGCTGGAGCAGCCGTGAAGAGATATTCCATGTCCAAGGTAAGAGAAACCCAAGTAAGACGGTAACTGTTGCAAGGACATCAGAGGGCAGACACACTGAAACCGTAATCACAGAAAACTAGTCAATCTAATCACACGGACCACAGCCTGGTCTAACTCAGTGAAACTAAGCCATGCCCTAGGGGGCCACCCAAGACGGGCGGGTCATGGTGGAGAGGTCTGACAGAATGTGGTCCACTGGAGAAGGGAATGGCAAACCACTTCAGTATTCTTGCCTTGAGAACCCCATGAACAGTATGAAAAGGCAAAATGATAGGATACTGAAAGAGGAACTCCCCAGGTCGGTAGGTCCCCAGTATGCTACTGGAAATCAGTGGAGAAATAACTCCAGAAGGAATGAAGGGATGGAGCCAAGGCAAAAACAATACCTGGCTGTGGATGTGACTGGTGATAGAAGCAAAGTCTGATGCTGTAAAGAGAAATATTGCATAGGAACCTGGAATGTTAGGTCCATGAATCAAGGCAAATTGGAAGTGGTTAAACAGGAGATGGCAAGAGTGAACGTCGACATTCTAGGAATCAGCGAACTAAAATGGACTGGAATGGGTGAATTTAACTCAGATGACCATTGTATCTGCTACTGTGGGCAAGAATCCCTTCGAAGAAATGGAGTAGCCATCATGGTCAACAAAAGAGTCCAAAATGCAGTACTTGGATGCAATCTCAAAAACGACAGAATGATCTCTATTCATTTCCAAGGCAAACCATTCAATATCACGGTAATCCAAGTCTATGCCCCAACCAGTAACGCTGAAGCAGCTGAAGTTGAATGGTTCTCTGAAGACCTACAAGACCTTTTAGAACTAACACCCGAAAAAGATGTCCTTTTCATTATAGGGGACTGGAATGCAAAAGTAGGAAGTCAAGAAACACCTGGAATAACAGGCAAATTTAGCCTTGGAATACAGAATGAAGCAGGGCAAAGGCTAATAGAGTTCTGCCAAGAGAACGCATTGGTCATAGCAAACACCCTCTTCCAACAACATAAGAGAAGACTCTACACATTGACATCACCAAATGGTCAACACCGAAATCAGATTGATTATATTCTTTGCAGCCATATATGGAGAAGCTCTACAGAGTTAGCAAAAACAAGACCGAGAGCTGACTGTGGCTCAGATCATGAACTCCTTATTGCCAAATTCCGACTGAAATTGAAGAAAGTAGGGAAAACCACTAGACCATTCAGGTATGACCTAAATCAAATCCCTTATGATTATACAGCGGAAGTGAGAACTGGATTTAAGGGACTAGATCTGATAGATAGAGTGCCTGATGAACTATGGAATGAGGTTCATGACATTGTACAGGAGACAGGGATCAAGACCATCCCCATGAAAAAGAAATGCAAAAAAGCAAAATGGCTGTCTGGGGAGGCCTTACAAATAGCTGTGAGAAGAAGTGAAGCGAAAAGCAAAGGAGAAAAGGAAAGATATAAGCATCTGAATGGAGAGTTCCAAAGAATAGTAAGAAGAGATAAGAAAGCCTTCCTCAGTGATCAATGCAAAGAAATAGAGCAATACAAAACAATGCAAAACAATAGAATGGGAAAGACTAGAGATCTCTTCAAGAAAATTAGAGATACCAAGGGGACATTTCACGCAAAGATGGGCTTGATAAAGGACAGAAATGGTATGGACTTAACAGAAGCAGAAGATATTAAGAAGAGGTGGCAAGAATACACAGAAGAACTGTACAAAAAAGAGCTTCATGACCAAGATAATCACAATAGTGTGGTCACTCACCTAGAGCCAGACATCCTGGAGTATGAAGTCAAGTGGGCCTTAGAAAGCATCACTATGAACGAAGCTAGTGGAGGGGATGGAATTCCTATTGAGCTCTTTCAAATCCTGAAAGATGATGCTGTGAAAGTGCTGCACTCAATATGCCAGCAAATCTGGAAAACTCAGCAGTGGCCACAGGACTGGAAAAGGTCAGCTTTCATTCCAATCCCAAAGAAAGGCAATGCCAAAGAATGCTCAAAGTACCGCACAACTGCACTCATCTCACACACTAGTAAAGTAATGCTCAAAATTCTCCAAGCCAGGCTTCAGCAATACAGGAACCGTGAACTTCCAGATGTTCAAGCTGGTTTTAGAAAAGGCAAAGGAACCAGAGATCAAATTGCCAACATCTGCTGGATCATGCAAAAAGAAAGAGAGTTCCAGAAAAACATCTATTTCTGCTTTATTGACTATGCCAAAGCATTTGACTGTGTGGATCACAAAAAACTGTGGAAAGTTCTGAAAGAGAATGGAATACCAGACCACATGACCTGCCTCTTGAGAAACCTATATGCAAGTCAGGAATCAACAGTTAGAACTGGACATGGAACAACAGACTGGCTCCAAATAGAAAAGGGTGTATGTCAAGGCTTTATATTGTCACCCTGCTTATTTAACTTATATGCAGAATACATCATGAGAAACGCTGGGCTGGAAGAAGCACAAGCTGGAATCAAGATTGCCAGGAGGAACATCAATAACCTCAGATATGCAGATGACAACACCCTTATGGCAGAAAGTGAAGAGGAACTAAAGAGCCTCTTGATGAAAGTGAAAGAGGAGAGTGAAAAGGTTGGCCTAAAGCTCAACATTCAGAAAACGAAGATCATGGAATCTGGTCCCATCACTTCATGGGAAATAGATGGGGAAACAGAGGAAACTGTCAAACTTCATTTTGGGGGGCTCCAAAATCACTGCAGATTGTGACTGCAGCATGAAATTAAAAGACGCTTACTCCTTGGATGGAATGTTATGACCAACCTAGATAGCATATTGAAAAGCAGAGACATTACTTTGCCAACAAAGGTCCATCTAGTCAAGGCTATGGTTTTTCCAATATTCATGTATGGATGTGAGAGCTGGACTGTAAAGAAGGCTGAGCGCCGAAGAATTGATGTTTTTGAACTGTGGTGTTGGAGAAGACTCTTGAGAGTCCCTTGGACTGCAAGATCCAACCAGTCCATTCTAAAGGAGATCAGTCCTAGGTGTTCTTTGGAAGGACTGATGCTAAAGCTGCAACTCCAGTACTTTGGCCACCTCATGCAAAGAGCTGACTCATTGGAAAAGACCCTGATGCTGTGAGGGATTGGCGACAGGAGGAGAAGGGGACGACAGAGGATGAGATGGCTGGATGGCATCACCGACTCAAAGGACGTGAGTCTGAGTGAACTCCGGGAGATGGTGATGGACAGGGAGGCCTGGCGTGCTGTACTTCATCGGGTCGCAAATAGTTAGACATGACTGAGCAACTGAACTGAACTGATAGCAGAAAGTGAAGAGGAACTAAAGAGCCTCTTGATGAAGGTGAAAGAGGAAAGTGAAAAATCTGGCTTAAAACTCAGCATTCAAAAAACTAAGATCATGACATCGATCCCATCCCTTCATGGCAAATAGATGGGGGAAAAATGGAAACAGTGACAGACTTTATTTTCTTGGTCTCCAAAATCTCTGCAGCCAGTCACTGCAGCCATGAAATTAAAACATGCTTGCTTCTTGGAGAAAAGTTATGACAAACCTAGACAGCATATTAAAAAGAAGAGCCATCACTTTGCTGACAAAGGTATGATTTTTCCAGAAGTCATGTATGGACGTGAGAGGTGGACCATAAAGAAAGCTGAGCACCGAATTGATGCTTTTGAACTGTGGTGTTGGAGAAGCCTCTTGAGAGTCCCTTGGACAGCAAGGAGATTAAGCCAGTCAATCCTAAAGAAACCAACTCTGGATATTCATTAGAAGGACAAATGCTGAAGCTGAGGCTACAATACTTTGGCCACCTGATGCGAAGAGCCAACTGATTGGAAAATACCTTAATGCTGGGAAAGACTGAAGGCAAAAGGAGAAGGGGGCGACAGAGGATGAGATGGCTGGATGGCATCATTGACTCAATGGATTTGAGTTTGAGCTAACTCCAGGAGAAGCTGAAGGACAGGGAAGCCTAGTGTACTGTAGTCCATGCGGTTGCAGAGTCAGACACGACTGAGTGACTGAACAACAAAGCAACATGAACCCTGCTAAGATCTCTTAGATGCCATGTTCATTGCTCTAGGCACCAGACACGATGAAGGCTGGGAGGCTCCCACTCCAGTGACTGACACTATTGTGCCCCTTCGGAGGAAGAACTGAATTTGAGAAAGTAAACTTGAAGAAGAGTTCTACCTCTAAAGAATTCAGCTTTAGACTCAGCTAAACATCTGATTCGATGCCATCTCTGGCCTTCCTGAACAGGTATGTGACAGAGGCTTGTGTGATCATGCCCTTCATCATCATATCTAAACAGGGTATTGAAGCAAACCAAACAGGAAATATCATAAAAGTTGACTGTTTATAACTGAGTGTGTAATTTAAAATTCTATAAGCAACCTAGGAGTAAATGGAATGAGGATTTCCTTATGTGCTTTCTATATTGAAATTCCATCCATCAGGAGAAGTATAAATAAATGTATCTTTAATACTGTAAGAGGAAAATGCTGCAATAATAAATTTATTGTGAAAGCGATTAATTTTACATACAAAAGTTATGAAGGATTATTGATTACAGAAGAGAATAAACTGTCAGTTTAAGGAAATATTAAGTGTGCCTAGAAGATAACTTTAACGAAAATATTGCATTTTTTTGGCCAATAAATATTTATAAAATTCTACATAATAATATAAGACAATATAACAGAGTTGAAATTTCATGAAAATCCAAATCTTTGTATAATTAGTTGATATACTAGCATTCAAAATATTAAACAAAATAACCTTTAAGAACTATATTTGATTTTTAGTTTTTAAATTACATTTAGATAGTGAGTTGTTCAGGAAAAAAAATCCCTAGTTGGGAACTCTTCATATGCAAGATTGTTAAATGCCAAATCTGTCTCTAAAAATTTCATGAAAATAAAAACCCCCACAAACATCATGAGAAATCATCATGACCCAGTCATAATAGAGAATTCCTCATATCCTTCTTAATTGCTTTATTCTTCTTAAAAGCACTTAATACTATTTATATGCTTTTTTAAAAATATTTATGTGCTTAGCTGCATCGGGTCTTTTTTTTTAATTTAAATTTATTTATTTTAATTGGAGGTTAATTACTTTACAATATTGTATTGGTTTTGCCATACATCAACATGAATCCACCACGGGTGTACACGTGTTCCCAATCCTGAACCCCCCTCCTGCCTCCCTCCCCGTACCATCCCTCTGGGTCATCCCAGTGTACCAGCCCCAAGCATCCTGTATCCTGCATTGAACCTAGACTGGCGATTCATTTCTTATATATTATACATGTTTCAATGCCATTCTCCCAAGTCATCCCACCCTCTCCCTCTCCCACAGAGTCCAAAAGACTGTTCTATACATATGTGTCTCTTTTGCTGTCTCGCATACAGGGTTATCGTTACCATCTTTCTAAATTCCATATATATGCGTTAGTATACTGTATTGGTGTTTTTCTTTCTGACTTACTTCACTCTGTATAATCAGCTCCAGTTTCAACCACCTCATTAGAAATGATTCAAATGTATTCTTTTTAATGGCTGAGTAATACTCCATTGGAAAGCTGTGGTACATACGCACTGGGTCTTAGTTGTAGCATGTGGGATCTAGTTTCCTGAACAGGGATTGAACTCAGGCCCCCTCTGCACTCGGAGCATGGCATCTTAGCCACTGGACCACCAGGGAAGTCCCTATACGTTATACGTTTTATCTATAGTTTTACTTATTGTCTGTCTCCACAAGTCCCACGATTTAAACTCCTTGAGGGCAAAGACTTTTGTCTTACACCAAATAAGTGCTTAATATATGCTGATCAACTAGATGAATAAATTACAAGTAGGAAGAAAAGAAAAAAAAAAAACATAAGAGAATCAAGAGAACCTCAATGCACATTTTGTTACCACTTGTCAAAATTCAAATTGAGGAAGTCAATTCTTTCCAGTTTTAGTCTATGGAGACCAAAAAACAAAAGCCTGACAAAATAGTTGCTATAGCTGGGAGGGATTGGGGGCAGGAGAAGGGGACGACCGAGGATGAGATGGCTGGATGGCATCACGGACTCGATGAAGGTGAGTCTGAGTGAACTCCGGGAGATGGTGACAGACAGGGAGGCCTGGCACGCTGCAATTCATGGGGTCGCAAAGAGTCGGACACGACTGAGCGACTGAAATGAACTGAACTGAACTGAACTGAACTGAACTGACAGGTGAGTAAACATTTTCATTAGCAGCAGATCCAGGATTTTTAAGGTTCGATGATGGGTGAATCCAAAGTTCCTTACACTGTGCACTAACAAACATTACTCTGATCAAAGTGAGCATGTCTTTGGGATTGCAGGCCTGCAGCACAGGGACCACAGGACTGCTCCATCAGTGAATGCTGCCAATAAATTCTGTTTCCTTCACCACTGTCAAACTTTCAAAATTTGACTTCTAAAATGTTAGATAAGTTCTCAGATTTTAATCTTGCCTCCAAAAAGTTCCTTCTATTCTAACGCTATCTGACTTCAGTCAAGTATTGATTTTAACATTTGGCTTTTGGCCATAATGTGTATCTAATGCATTTCCTCCGTTCAATCAATGGTTCTTATTGTAAAGTGTACTGAGTTCATAAAATTCCTTTTAGATTAGTATATCTTAACTCCTTGGGTTAATGTCATAGAGCCCAGATTCATTGCTAAAAATGTGCCCACATAACCACATCAGAGGATGGTTTTGAAAGTGGGGTAATACATACAAAATGCTTAGCACATTATATGCTTTCCATAAGTATTCATTCTCCTTAATAGTCAGGGACCATACCATTCTGCTTGTTTCCCATGATCTGAGGTTATGATTGCTTTCTAGATACAATTATTAATAGTTATCCCCCTTCCATTCCCAAACATGTCCCTATTTGGATGATAAATTATATATTCACTCCATTAAGAGTAGAAGATAAACAGAGACTCCTATAAAAGAGGGCCTTTCTTTAAGTGCAGAATCTAATGGCCTAAGAGAAATCGGACAAGTTTCTTTTTTTATATATGTAAATCACAGATTTCACAGAGATTATGGCAGGTAGAGTTTGGACCACTATGAAGTTTTTTTTTTCTGCCCTAACATCAAGAAATCTGTGTCTTAAAACTACCCATTCTGAAGTGAGTTTAAAAATCAGGAGTCACTGCTGAGAGTCCAGGATCTGGAATAAGCACTAGAAGTTGCTCTGAAGTGAACGAACAGCAGGGCCCTGCCTGCAGCAGACGTGGGAGCAGGTGGTGACAATACCATCTCTGTGGCAAAGACCACATCTTCTGTCCACACCACGGCCCCATAGATGGCTTAGATCCCTGACCTAAGAGATTCAAAATACCCCCTCAGTATAGGGGAGAGATCTGTATTCATCTTATTTCTCTGCAAAATGCTCTTGAACGGTGTGGAGGAGAATTACTTTCATGAGATTATTGCTTACAATAATCTTTTCTACAGTTATAATAAAAAAGCTTCTCAAAGATTAATATTCTGTATAATTTGCCAGGACTACAAAAACAGGGAAAAACAACACTTGCGTACTACTTGAGATGGCAAGCAATCTTTTATTTAGCGGCATTTTATTCTTCACATTTGAAATGACTGCATAATAAGGAAAAAGTACTCCAAAGAGAAATCAATTTATGCCACCTGTAAGTTGCATTTCTCTACCACAGGCAGAGCAGACTTTAAGAAAGGAACTTTTGGAAAACAAGTATTTCAAAGATAATCTGGTTTTCCCAAATACATATTTGTTCTGTAATGTGCTTAACAAGTATATATGATTATTTGAACTGAAGAGCATAAATTTTTCCAGGAAGAATCTCAATAAGCGCTTACCTGCAATCTTCCTACTTATGCTTATATATCTATACAACTAGAAAAACTCTAATATTATCCTCTGAGAATCACATGTTTGCTTTTTTGGTAACTGAAACTGACTAGACTCCTTTGACCAGCATTCATTATTTGATTCATTCAATAAATATTTATGGAGCATTTTCTATGTGCCCAGTGCTATTCCAGGCGCTACAGCCAGAATGGGAGCTAGGAAAAGGAGAAGTGGGAATACTTTGCCCTTGTAAATTCTAACAGAGAAGATAAACAAATGATAAATAAAGTATGTGGGTAAGGGGTGGGGTGTAATTTTCAGCAGGGGGCTAAGTAAGTCCTCCCTGGGTAACTGAGTTTACTCAGACGGAGGTGAGGAAAGTAAGTCATATAGACATCCAGGATATCCCAGGGAGAGCACTTGGGAAGAACAAACAAGTACAAAAGTCTCAAGGCAGGAGTGACCCTGATATGTTCAAAGAACATGAAGGAAACCAACGAAGCTAGACTATGGCTTGGGGAGAGGGATTCAGAGAAGGAGAATCAGGTCAGATTGTGTATGTGACTTTTACTCCAGTGAAAGGAGCAGAATCTGTCCTCACCACCAAACTTCTTGTGGCATCATCCACAGATGGTCAAGAATAAATCCAACTCCAAAATCATATAAATATTTGGATTTTACTGAAGTTGTAATGGAGGGGGCTGGGTCGCCACACAACAGAAACTTCAATATCTATCTCTCCCCTGGATACAATTCTATCATTTCCTCTAGACTATTGGAAGGACTGATGTTGAAGCTGAAATTCCAATACTTTGGCCACCTGATGCAAAGAGCTGACTCATTGGAAAAGACCCCAGTGCTGGGAAAGATTGAAGGCCGGAGGAGAAGGGGATGACAGAGGATGAGATGGTTGGATGGCATCACCAACTCAATGGAAATGAGTTTGAGTAAACTCTGGGAGTTGGTGATGGACAGGGAGGCCTGGCATGCTGCAGTCCATGGGGTTGTGAAGAGCCAGACATGACTGAGCAACTGAACTGAAATGAACCCAAAAACTGGCCTTTTCTCCATCACCTCTCTCTCTCTTATCCAGAGAAATTTCACTTGATTAAGCCCTCTAACTTTGACTCCTTTTGTAATCATTTAACATCAAACTTAGGTATGAGAAGATCTATTATACAAACTTTTTTTCTGATTTTTCCCCTCTTTTTGTTCCTAGCCACAACAGTTAGACAAGGGGAAAAAAATCACCGGAATCCAAAATCAAAAAGGAAGAAGTACAACTGTCACTGCTTGCAGATAACATGACACTATACACAGAAAATCCTAAAGACATCACCAAAAAATTAATAGAACTCATCAAGAAATTCAGCAAAGTTGCAAGATACAAAATCAATGAACAAAAACTTATTGCATTTCTAATAACTAAAATAAATTATCATAAAGAGAAATTAAGAAAAAATTCCATGTACAAACATATCAAAAACAATAAAATACTTGAGAATAAATCTAACTAAGGAGATAGAAGACTTACTTGGAAAACTGTAAGACACTGATGAAAAGAAGTTGAAGACACAAAGTAACAGATACACTGTGTTCATGGACTGGAAGAATTAATAATGCTAAAGTGACTATATACCCGAATGCAATCTGCAAACTCAATGTAATCACTATCAAAACACCAATGGTATTTTTCACAGAACTAAAACAAACAATTATAAAATTTGTATGGAATACAAAAAAGACCCCACATAGCAAAGCAATCTTGCTAAAAGAGAACAAAGCTAGAGGTATCCCTGATTTCAAACTATACTACAAAGCTACAGTAATCAAAACAGTATAACATTGATGAAAAACAGATACACAGATCTATGGAACAGAATAGAGAGTTCAGAAACAAACCCACACTTAAATGATCAATTCAGTTCAGTTCAGTTCAGTTCAGTCACTAGTCATGTCCGACTCTGCAACCCCATGAATCGCAGCATGCCAGGCCTCCCTGTCCATCACCAACTCCTGGAGTTTACCCAAACTCATATCCTTCGAGGAGGTGATGCCGTCCAGCCATCTCATCCTCTGTCGTCCCCTTCTCCTCCTGCCTCCAGTCTTTCCCAGACCAATCAGGGTCTTTTCCAATGAGTTAACTCTTCACATGAGGTAGCCAAAGTATTGGAGTTTCAGCTTCAACATCAGTCCTTCCAATGAACACCCAGGACTGATCTCCTTTAAGATGGACTGGTTGGATCTCCTTGCAGTCCAAGGGACTCTCAAGAGTCTTCTCCAACACCACAGTTCAAAAGCATCAATTCTTTGGCGCTCAGCTTTCTTCTCAGTCCAACTCTCACATCCATACATGACTACTGGAAAAACCATAGCCTTGACTAGATGGACCTTTGTTGGCAAAGTAATGTCTCTGCTTTTTAACATGCTATCTAGGTTGGTCAGTTAGTCTATGGCAAAGATGGTAAGCATAAACCATGGGAAAAAGACAGCCTCTTCATTAAATGGTGTTGGGAAAACTGAACAGCTACATGCACAAGAACCAAACTGGACTATTTGCTCACACTATATAAAAAATAAGCTACAAATGGATTAAAGACTTAAATATAGACCTGAAACCAAAAACTGACTAGAGGAAAACACAGGCATTAAGCACTTCAGTCTCAGTCTTAAGCAATATTTCCTTAAACAAAGGAAACAAAAGCCAAAATAAGGAAATGAAACTACATCACACCAAAAAAAAAATGTTTTACATAGCAAAGGAAACTAACAATGAAACAAAAAGGCAGCCTACTAAAGAGGAGAAAATATTTGCAAGAAATATATTTGATAAGGGGTTGAATTCCAGAGTACACAAAGGACACATACAACTCAACATTAAAAATTCCAGTTAAAAAACAGGACCTACACAAAGGACCTAAACAAACATTTTTCCAAAGAAGACATACAGATGTCCAACAAGCACATGAAAAGATGGTCCACGTCACTAATCATCAGAGAAATGCAAATCAAAACTGCAATAAAATATCACCTCACATCTGTCAGAATGGCTATCATCAAAGAGACAACAAATAACAAGCATTGGCGATGATATGAAGAAAATGGAACCCTCGTACACTGTTGGTAAGAATGTAAACTGACGCAGCTACGATGGAAAACAGTATGGAGATTCCTCAAAAAGTTAAAACCTGAACTACTATATGATCCAGCAATTCCACTCCTGGGTGTTTATCTGAAAAATGGAAACACTAATTCTGAAAGCTATAAATGTTAAGTGTTCAGATGGTGTGAGTGTGTGTGTTGTTGGCCCAGAACCACTGTCTGGGGGAACAGTGTCTCCTGGTGGAAAGTGGAGGGCTTGGCTCTCCTAGAAGCAAAGTTTGAGTCAGTGAGAGTTAAACAGATGTGGTTGCTGTAACAAAAAGATCTCAAGCTACAGTAGCTATCTAAAAAGAGAAAACAATTTATTTCTTTGGACACTTCTATGGGATCACTTGGAAACTCTGTTTTCTTTCTGTTTCTTACGCTGCCTTCACCTTGGGTGTGGCCAAAGCTGTATCACAGATCAATGCTCCAGCTCATGGGAAAGGGAAGGGAATGTGGAAGAGCCCCCACCCAGACCCAGTATTGGCACATGTCACCTCTGCTTATGTTTCACCAGTGAGAACTCAGTCCATGGTTACACCTAGCTGCAAGGGAGGCTGGGAGTGGCATCCGACTACAGTTCTGTTATAGCGGCAGGACAGATCTGGGGAGTAGCTGCCACTCTGGGTATCATGTATTTTTCCTTTGCTCCCTCATCCATCCACATTTTCCCTGTAGGGCCAGGCCCTTCTCTGTAGCGGTCCTTTAGTCTCAGCTCTTCCTTGACTGGGTGTCCTCAGGCAAGTGACTCAGCTCTGAGCCTCTACGTCTTCATCTGTCGAAGGAGCTCCCCTCTCCCCTCCTGAGGTCAGTTCAGGCCGTAGCCTGGAGCCTGCAGTGGGGCCCAGAAGGCCCAGCTCCTCAGGTGTGGGCAGGAAGTGTTTCTCATACCCAGAGCCCAGCGGCGCCAAGGGTTTAGCCAAGATATGGAAGCAACTAAGTGCTCATTGATGGATAAATGGATGAAGAAGATGTAGTGTATATATATAACAGAATATTGTTGTTGTGTAGTGGCTAAGTCACATCCAGCTCTTTTGCAACCTCATGGACTATAGCCCATGAAGCCCCTCTGTCCATGGGATTTACCAGGCAATAATAATACCAGAGCTGGTTACCATTTCCTTCTCCAACAATGGAATATTACTCCACCATAAAAAATGAAATCTTGTCATTAGTGAGAACACGGATGGACCTAGAATGTATTATGCTAAAAAGTGAAATCAGTCAGACAGAGAAAGACAAATATTGTATTATTTCAATTATATATGGAATATAAAAACAAATGAACAAATGTAACTAAATAGAAAGAGACTCCTAGATATGGAGAACAAACAGGTGGTTGCCAGAGGGAAAGGGGGTCAGCAAAGGAGAGAAATAGGTGAGGGAGATTAAGATGTACAGATTCATAGTTACAAAATAAATGCCACAGGTATGAAATGTACAGTGTGGGGCTGCTATACATATAACAAATTATCAATAAGGGTCTACTGTACAGCACAGGAAACTATACTCAATATTTTATAATAACCTATAAGGGAAAAGAATCTTAAGTATATGTACTTACGTATATATATGGGCTTCCAAGGCGGTGCAAAGGGTAAGAACCCTCCTACCAATGCAGGAGACGTAAGAGGTGTGAGTTCAATTCCTAGGTCAGGAAGACCCCTGGAGGCAACCTACTTCACCCACTCCAGTATTCTTGCCTGGAGACAGTCCATAGGGCCACAGAGAGTTGGACACAACTGAAGCAACTGAGCACACACACACACGTGTGTGTGTGTGTGTGTGTATACGTGTATATATATATATGTAGCTGAGTTTGCTGTACACCTGAAATTAAAACAACACTGTAAATCAACTATATTTCAATAAAAGATAAAATTTTAAAAATAATGTACGGTATGGGGAAGATAGTAATTATGTAATATCTTTGTATAGTGACAGATGGTAACTAGACTTACCATGGTGAGCATTTTGAAATGTATAGAAATATCACATTACTATGTTGTATAACAGGAACTAACATAGTGTTGTAGGTCAATTATACTTCAAAAACAAACTCACAGAAAAAGAGATCAGATTTTCATTTCCAGAGGTGATGGAGTGGGGAAAGGGCAATTGGATGGAGGTTCTTCAAAATGTACAAAATTCCAGTTACAAGACAGATAAATATTAGGAATATAATGTACAACATGATAAATATAATTAACAGATATATATAGATGTTTATATACAGAGGTTAAAAGATTAAATCCTAAGAGTTCTCATCATAAGGACAAATATTTTTTCTATTTCTTTAATGTTGTAGCTATGAGATGATGGATGCTCACTAAACTTATTGTGATAATCCTTTCATGATGCATGTAAGTCATTATGCTGAAAATAAAATAAAAATATCTCTCTTCAGAACCACTTTTTTCTTATTTTAATAACACCTAGGTCTGAGATTATTTTCTGTGAAAGATAAGAAGTGAGAAAATAAAGGATATTACAAATGCAGATGGCAAGAAGTTAGTAGAAAAGGAGACAAATGTGATAGAAACCACATAAGTCTTCCAAACTATACAGATTTGTCTAAACTAGGAAACTGAACCAACAAACATGAGATGACCTAAGTGGTAAGTTTTAGAAGTTCAAGCCCAGGAGTCAAATTTGTTGGATTCACCTCAGCTTTGCCTTCAGTGCAGGACTGGAGCATTAGTCCTAAAATTCTTCCAGACCATGGCTGTCTCTTCTATGGTTTATGCCACACACACACCTGGCATTTCAGTGCATAATCATTCTGGTATTTGAACATGTTCAAAATTATTTTCTGAGGAAAATTTTGGCTTTTTGCATTATGACCCACTTTCACAGGATGGAACTCTGTGCAACAACACAAACCAGGGATTCTCAATTTTCTTACCAGAATATTAACTGTGCCACCTGCTTGCCTAAAGCATATGGGTCTCTCTTTACTCAGCACAGAATATCAGCCATTCAGGTTGTCAGCAACCTTCAATTGACCATCATCTAGTTTCCATTAAATGTATGGTTAAAGGAACAAGTATTTGGGAGAGACATACGGATGTGTGATTTCTCCTTGGAGTTAGAGTTACATTTTCTTTCTCTATATCAAATCAAACCACAAACAAGTCAGCTATTTGCATAACTAGTATCTATTTTTAACTGTCTACTCTATAAACTTCCACAGATGAGAATACACCTTTTGTTCAGGTCAAATGTATAAACTCAGTTTACCTGCAACATGTTGTGAAAACAATACGGCAGGCATTTTCATTTCATCTATCTATCATCCCTCTTCTTGTTGCTAGGTTCTCTACATTCATACTCAATTTTGAATTGTTTTGTGGATATCATTGACCCTATCTACATAGAAAAGTATTGAGAGAGTTGACAGCAACAGTTAAGGAGAAGCATATGCTTAAAAATGGAAACAAAAGGGGAGATGACTTTTAAAAGCTAAAAGCACTGAGAAAATAAAAGATATTACAAGTGTAGATGCAATGAGTCCTTTGATAGAG
Source organism: Budorcas taxicolor (assembly GCF_023091745.1). Lineage (NCBI taxonomy): Eukaryota > Metazoa > Chordata > Mammalia > Artiodactyla > Bovidae > Budorcas > Budorcas taxicolor. The sequence goes on along the minus strand of NC_068914.1, from coordinate 131,504,112 downwards.
TGGATAAAGAAACAATTGAAAAAAGAGAAGGAAAAATGATAGATTAAAGGAAAAAAATTTATTTAGTTTGTCAGTAAAAAGACAAAAAGAAGCTGAAAACTAGAGACTAGATAAGCCTACTCTCAATGCTTAGAGGTGAACAAGACTGCATTCAACTGAGGGAAACACAAAAAAACATTATCCCTCCAGGGACAGACAATGACTATTAATAGATATTTATGTGCATTTTTCCTATGCATTAAGTCAATTACTCCCTTAGTCAGTAAATACTCAACAAATATTTATTGAGTACCTCAGTCAATCAGTCAGTCAGTTCAGTCACTCAGTCGTGTCCGACTCTTTGCAACCCCATGAATCGCAGCACGCCAGGCCTCCCTGTCCATCACCAACTCCCGGAGTTCACTCAGATTCATGCCCATCGAGTTCGTGATGCCATCCAGCCATCTCATCCTCTGTTGTCCCCTTCTCCTCCTGCCCTCAATCCCTCCCAGCATCAGAGTCTTTTCCAATGAGTCAACTCTTTGCATGAGGTGGCCAAAGTACTGGAGTTTCAGCTTTAGCATCATTCCTTCCAAAGAAATCCCAGGGTTGATCTCCTTCAGAATGGACTGGTTGGATCTCCTTGCAGCCCAAGGGACTCTCAAGAGTCTTCTCCAACACCACAGTTCAAAAGCATCAATTCTTCGGCGCTCAGCCTTCTTCACAGTCCAACTCTCACATCCATACATGACTACTGGAAAAACCATAGCCTTGACTAGCCGGACCTTAGTCAGCAAAGTAATGTCTCTGCTTTTGAATATGCTATCTAGGTAGGTCATAACTTTTCTTCCAAGGAGTAAGCGTCTTTTAATTTCATGGCTGCAGTAACCATCTGCAGTAATTTTGGAGCCCAAAAAAATAAAGTCTGACACTGTTTCCACTGTTTCCCCATCTATTTTCCATGAAGTGATGGGACCGGATTCCATGATCTTCCTTTTCTGAATGTTGAGCGTTAAGCTAACTTTTTCACTCTCCTCTTTCACTTTCATCAAGAGGCTCTTTAGTTCCTCTTCACTTTCTGCCATAAGGGTGGTGTCATCTGCATATATGAGGTTATTGATGTTCCTCCCGGCAATCTTGATTCCAGCTTGTGTTTCTTCCAGTCCAGCGTTTCTCATGATGTATTCTGCATAGAAGTTAAATAAGCAGGGTGACAATATACAGCCTTGACATATTCCTTTTCCTATTTGGAACCAGTCTCTTGTTCCATGTCCAGTTCTAACTGTTGCTTCCTGACCTGCATACAGATTTCTCAAGAGGCAGGTCAGGTGGTCTGATATTCCCATCTCTTTCAGAACTTTCCACAGTTTATTGTGATCCACGCAGTCAAAGGCTTTGGCAGTCAATAAAGCAGAAGTAGATGTTTCTCTGGAACTCTCTTGCTTTTTCCATGATCCTGCAGATGTTGGCAATTTGATCTCTGGTTCCTTTGACTTTTCTAAAACCAGCTTGAACATCAGGAAGTTCACGGTTCAGGTATTGCTGAAGCCTGGCTTGGAGAATTTTGAGCGTTACTTTACTAGTGTGTGAGATGAGTGCAATACCATGCATCAAAGATTTCAGACACAGCAGTAAACAAAATGCTCAGTAGTTGCCCTCTAGAAATGGGAATTTAGTCTGTTTATAATTTATTGATGCTATATACAACACTGTGGTAAAAACATTCACATTATTAGATTTGTAAACATATACATGATTGTTTTCCTGGGATAAATTTTAAAGTATTTACTTTTAATTCTATACTAATGAGGTTCCTCTTGATTCAAAAAAATATTGTTACACAAAATATTTACAGAACTTAAGCTACTATAAGGCAACAAAAACAAATGTTCCCTTTCATATTCTTCACAAAGACATCTAGATTAAAAAGCAATTAGATTAGATTTAAAAGCAATAGGTATTCCTATTTCTGACTACCATTCAAATAATGCTATTTTTATTTTCTAATTATTTGTACTATCAACTGACTGAACTATGGAAGATGAAGATGTCACTTTCCAGTCCCACCCCAAATAAACCCATGCACAGACTTCTCTTCATTCCACATTCCCTAAAGACTTACATAAAATATTTAACTTAACCAACATTATTACAGTATTATGAGTCTCTAAGTATGATTTAATAGCTGAGTACTATCACTGTATTTCCTGTCTTGAAGGCTTTCTAAAATTTGCTCTTCCTAGATGGAAGGCAATAACTATTAGGCAATAACTATTGCCTAACTTTTTTCACTAGCTTCATTTATTAATAACATGCACCTTCCAATAATTCCCCTTCTAATTCTTCAAGGAACTATAATAAATTTTTGTCAGTGTTGTCAAATACATCAAGAAATCAGTCAGTTTGATTTTTTTTCTTGGGAACATCTCTTCTGGAGCCCTTTGCCCTCTAGTTCCAACCTGGGCTGCTTTCTTTCTAGCTCTGATTAACACCTGTCATCTTGAAAACTGACTTCACCTCTTTTCTGTACTGTATTATTCAGTTCCTTTATCCATATTTTCTCTTTTTTAGTACTTTCTTGTTTGGGTATAGCATATATTCTATTTCTTTCTCAAGAAATGGTGCAGCAAAGTACATTTTTGACTCTCTGAATGTTGGAAACACTCTTCCTTGGTTTGGCTGGGTGTAAAATCACAATTTAGAAATTTTTTCCAAATTTTGAAGGCATTATCCATGTTTTCTAGCTTCCAGTGTTTTTGTTGAGAAATGTGGGATCATTCTTATTTCTAATCATTCGATTTTAATCATTTTTCATCTTAAGATCCTAAATTAGGGATTATGAAATTTCACAGTAATATGGCTTGGATAGGTCTTCTGCATTCGCTGTGCTAGACACTTGGTATTCCCTTGCAATCAGGAAACATGTCCTTCAGTTCTGGAAACAACTTTATATTATGTCTTTAATAACTTTTACCTCCCCTTTCTTCTATACTTCTCTTTCCATATCAAACTTCTCACCTTTTCCCCATTTTTTCACTCTCTTATTTTTCTTTCCTATTTTGACATGGAATTATTTTCTAAACATTATTTTACAAATCCACCTATTCAAATTTTAATTTCCACTACCACATTTTTAATATCAAAAAGTTCTTTCTGGTCTTCAAAAAGTTTTGTTCATAGCTTCCTAACCTTTGTTAATGTAACGTAATTTGTGAGACTCATAACCATATCATTTGGTATATATTCTTCTGCTTCCTTATCGTTTGTTTCATGTATGTTTTTTTCTGTTGGTTTACACTGGTCTCTTTCATGTCAGAGATTTTCTAAAAATATTTACAGATTTATACGTGTTTACAGTTAAACATAATGTACTAAAGTGATAAATAAAAGACGTTTGGGTATAATTACCAACTGCTGAGCCTCATCAGAGTATGATCCAATAGAGACCCAGTCATTTCATGAGAGGATCCCTAAATGTCAGTATCCACATCTTTTTCTCTTTTACTAATCAGTTTTCCCACGGAGGGATCTTCCAATTTCTTGATGTTATTGGACTGGCCAAAAGGTTCACTGGCCAAACAGATACTATGGAAAACCAGAACGAACTTTTTGGCCAGTCACCATAAGCCTGGTTGATAACATTCTAAGAGCTAAGTGAAAAGAGAAGGCTGATATCTCACTCCAGAATACAGCCTTTCTCTCAATTCGCCTGTTCTCAGCTGGTGTCCCGGGTGCAGAGCCTCTCTGTCTCATCTCTAGCCGTCTGGCACATGCACAGAGGCAGCTCCTTGTGTCTGTGGGCAAGGGGAGATCAGGAACAGTTTCAATCAGCCTCCCCGCTCTCAGCGTCACTGGCACTCACCTCTAACTGCTGAGTCTACCAGGAATTCTGCAACATAAACTGGTTTCCTTCTTGCTGGGTTACCCTGTTGTATTTCAAATTTCTGTACTCTACATGTTGTCAGACATGATTGGGCCATTTGCTTCTTATCTCCAAAAATCGTGTTGATGTCTTTTGTCTGCTATTGTCTCTTCCATTTTCTTCAGTCTTACAAGTTTATTCATATTTATATTCTTCTCTTATTATTTATTAGTCTTTCAAGATAGGTCCGAAAACCAGAAGCCAGGTGGTATTAACCTTTTCCAGTTTAGCTTCTTTACTGGTGATTGTCAATAATGTTTTCTGATTTGAAAACATACGTGTATAAAACTAAAAGGCTGCCAAGGATAATCATTCTGATGATGGCTGCTTTAAAAAAATGGAAATGGGCTATTTTAGGATATGTAGGGACTTTTATTATTTATCTTATATGTTTCTATGCCTTTGTAGTACTCTGAAAGTTATTATTTTTATTATTTTATCAGTTTATCACATTTGTCATATTTATTTTTATTCATTCACATTATGTATTTATATTTACCATTTTGTTACTTTATCAGATTAAATCTGATTAATTTTTAGAGCTTTCATAAATTGAAAGTAATAAATGCTTGTTATAGAAAATCTGAAAAAATATTTAAAAGGACAAATAGGAAATTGAAATTTAAAAAGCAATACATCCACACTGAGAAAACTGTAAGTAATATTTTTTTCTCCCTGTGATCTTAAGGCCATATTCTCAGATTTTCTTTAAAATTTAGATTGACTAATCACTTACCTCCAGCTTCTTCCAAGGCTCCTTCTTATCTAAGTCCTTAGCTTTTGACCATAAAAATATTTATATTTGTCCTTAACAGAAGAAAAATTGCCCCCCAAATGCCTCCTTCTTTAAGATATGCTAAAATTTCTCTGAGATCTTTTACAAACAAAACATCTCAATGCACACATTGCTTCTATTTCATCATTAACCTTTCCACTTGACTCCAGTGCATCAACTTGACTGAAACTACCCTGTCTAATGTCTTCAAATATATCCAAATGACCAAACCAAATCAGAGAGCCCTTCCTCATTCCTTACTCATTCTGGCCACTTTAGCATTTAGCACTGTTGACTACCTGCTTTCTTCTTATATGTTTCTCTGCCCTGGATATCCAAAACAGTGTATCAACCCACATAACCACCTCCTATTTGCTTTTTCCCTCTTTCCTGACAAAACAGCACTTGTTCCTCCCATCTCCTAAATGTGGTTATGTCCCAAGGCTTGAACTTTGGTTCCTAATACTTTTATTTGATTCTAATAATAATGAAGGAATGAATCACAGTCACATTCCTTACACTCAACCTGAGAAAACTAACAATATCATGTCAAGAGCTACAAAGAGAACAAATCTAGAATGGACCATCAGGAGATATCTAAAACTGGGGGGCAAGGTTGGGCTAATGGAGAAAGGAAGACATAGAGAAAAAAGAAGGAATTAAGAAAAGCATTCCTATGTAGCTCTGTCAGTAAAGAATCCACCTGCAATATAGGAGTCAGTTTGCAATGCAGGAGACCCGGGTTTAATCCCTGGATCGGGAAGATCCCCTGGAGAAGGAAATGGCAACCCACTCCAGTATTCTTGCCTAGAGAATCCCATGGACAGAGGAGCCTGGAAGGCTACATTCCATGGGGTTGCAAGAGTAGGACACGACTTAGCTACTGAACCACCACAAGAAAAGCATTCAGTTCTTAAGATGCACAAGACACTATGCCAAGTCCTTTCAAATACATGCTACCTCACTTAGTTCCCGACACAATCCTATAGTCAGGTACTTTATCTCTCTTTACAAGAATTAAGCAGAAGCAGAAAACCCAGGTCACCTGATGAAGAAGGAGGCACAGTGCTGGATAAAAACAGAGGCTTTGGGATCACACGGCTTTAACTCTGCCAATTACTGCAGAGTTTGGCCAAACTACTTTACACTCTTTGTTTTCGATTTTCTCACTTATAAAATGGGGAAAATTTAGTTGATAAGTAATGAAAAGATTGTAAATAAGACATATAAAGTACTTAGTACGTAGGACATGCTCATAAGTTGTTGTGGTTATTATTATTCTGACAATATAAAGTAGGGGTATTTTCATAACAAAGGGCATGCCATGGGAAGCAAAGGAAGAGAGTTTCAAGAAGAAGAGTAAATGTTCCTTCCAAGGCATAGACCCAAGCCCAGACTGAAGCCGGCCTTCCTGTGGCTACACAACTTCAGAGAAGAGCTCTCAGTAATTTGCTGTTTACATGGAGCGTCTCTGTGAGAAGGGTCAATGAATAGGTCCCACTGTGAGCAAGTCAGTGAAATAACATGAGCCAAAGTCATCTTGTGAGCGGGGAAAGTGCTCAGCCCAGGACCTCCTACTGCCTAGAGACTGTATGTCCCCAAAAGAGGGGGCTTGCATCACTACTGAATCTCGAGACAAGCTGTGGCTATCCTTTCTGGATAAATTATTTTGACAAAAATTTTAAAAGGCAAAACAAGGTATGTATTTTTTGAAAGGAATAATAACAAAAAGGAAAAGTATCATAAGCCCATGTGGATTTAGAAAGATCAGACTACAACAAATGCTAAATAGTCTCCATACCTCCTTTATAGCATGTCTTAACATTCCTTTGCCATAAAAATACATAAAAATGTGATCACTGACATAGTGAACCAAAATTGAACAGACTACAAGGGAAAGACAAACTGACCAGAAAAGCTGACAGAAGCATTATGGCCTGTGGAAGTACTCTAGACAGCAGCTGCAGACTTTTCCCAGACACTCTGATAATGGAGAATGTAATTAGTTTTCCTTGACAAAGAAAAACAGGAGAACTGATGAGGTCAAAAATCCATAAATTAATTCAGTTCAATGAGTGCTTGTGTTTGTTTGAATAAATCCTCTGTGCTTGAAATTGCAGGTCACAAAAGATGAACAAGACACAAGCCAAGGGCATAAAGGGCACCCAGATAGCCATGCATTCATTCATTCACTTATTCATTGATTAAATGCTTATTTCACACTGAGTGTGTGCAAAGACTATATGCTAAACCTTATGAATGAAGGTGAATAAGACGGGTCTCTGACTCCTGAAATCTCACAGTTTTTTCCAAGAGACAGCAGCAAATAAACAACCTCAGCACCATTTATCAGTGTCTGGAGGAGGATGCACCACCGAGGAGAGATAACTGGGGGTCTGGGTTGTGTGGGAAAGAATAGGTAGAGGAGATGGAAAAAGATTTTCTAAGGTCAACGCATAAGCTGAGAATAGAAGGACTAAGAGGATTCAGCCAGACAGACCAAAGGCTTGAGGCATGAGAAAAACAGAGATTTTCTGACCAAGAAAACAGCATGTACAAAAGCACCAAGCTCCTAAACTCCACAGGCCAGGGCCAATCCAGAACATTTTTTTCAACCATCTCCGGTAAAATGAGGAAAATACAGTCAATGAATGAGGCTTTCATTTATTACTTTAATTAGCAGTCTTTTTTCCTGAGATCATGTTCTTTCTACTTCAATTTTTATTTTTATTTTTTTGGCTGCACCACACAGCATGTGTGACCTTAGTTCCCCAACCAGGGATTGAACCTGTGCCCACTCCATCCCTGCATTGGGAGTATGGAGTTTTAGCCACTGGACATCCAGGGACATCCCTGTCCTTTATACATTTTTATGGTAATGTGTAAAGTCTTCAATGAAATGGTGGTATTTTATAATTTCCTTACTTGCCGGAATACAAAATTATCCCCTTTATTAATATCCACTGCTTAATTTCTTTGGTAATTTTCTAGTCTATTAAGTTTTAAATTTGAGTAACCCTGAACACAACGAACAGAGCCTCAGGTACTCTGAGAAGGCAAAATATACATGGCAAATAAGCACGCGTTAGTTTACACAGGAGAATGAGCTTAAAAAGTAGGTGAGGACCAGATTAAATTATGAAGGACTTTATATGGCTAGTTAATAAGTTTAAACTTTATCCCACCAGCAAAAAGGAGAGAGGGCTTCTGTGGTGGCTCAGTAGGAAAGAATCCACCTGCCAACACAGGAGATGCAGGTTCGATCCCTGGGTCAGGAAGATCCTCTAGAGAAGGGAATGGCAACCCATTCCAGTATTCTTGCCTCGGAAATCCCACGGACAGGGGAGCCGGAGGGCTACGGTCCATGAGGTCGCAAAGAATCAGACACAACTGGGCGACTAAATAACGACAACAGAAAGAAGAGGAGTGACGTTTGAAAGGGAGAGTAACTAGCAAGCATGACGCTGGGCAAGTTGCTTACTCTCTTTCTCTGCTTATTTGGCAAATGGGCTTCCTTTGCGGCTCAGCTGGTAAAGAATCCGCCTGCAATGCGGGAGACCTCAGTTCGATCCCTGGGTTGGGAACATTCCCTGGAGATGGGAAAGGCCACCCACTCCAGTATTCTGGCCTAGAAAATTCCACGGACTGTGTAGTCCATGGGTCGCAAAGAGTCAGACACAACTGAGTGACCTTCACGTCACTATTTGGCAAATACTGTTCATGGGGTTCTCAAGGCAAGAATACTGACTGTTTGCCATTCCCTTCTCCAGCGGACCACATTTTGTCAGAACTCTCCACCATGACCCGTCTTGAGTGGCCCTACACAGCATGGCTCATAGTTTCATTGAGTTAAACAAGGCTGGGTCCATGTAATCAGTTTGATTAGTTTTCTGTGATTGTGGTTTTCATTCTGTTGAAGAATTGATGCTTTTGAACTGTGGTGTTGGAGAAGACTCTTGAGAGTCCCTTGGACTGCAAGGAGATGAAAGCAGTCAATCCTAAAGGAAATTGGTGCTGAATATTCATTGGAAGGACTGATGCTGAAGCTGAAACTCCAATACTTGGCCCCCTAATGCGAAGAACTGACTCACTGGAAAAGACCCTGATGCTGGGAAAGGTTGAAGGCAGGAGGAGAAGGGGACGACAGAGGAATAAGATGGTTGGATGGTATAACCGACTCAATGGACATGAGTTTGAGCAAGCTGAGAGTTGGTAATGGACAGGGAAGCCTGGCGTGCTGCAGCCATGGGGCTGCAAAGAGACAGACATGACTGAGTCTGTCTGAACTGTCTGAGTGACTGAACTGAACTATTTGGAAAATACTGATGCTGGTAACCACACCACATCTACTAGACTTATGGGTGCTTAAATCAAACTCAAGTTGATGAAATATTTCTTAAATTCTACTGCTTATTACAAAGGTAAAGGGTTAATATTAATAGGATCCTCACTCTTCTCTACATAAATATTTAAACAAATCAGCTTTAAACTCCTACCTCCTTCCCCATCCCTTTTGGCCAAGATACTAGACCAACAGGTCTTACTGACAGGACACGAAGCGACATAAACAGTAAGACACTTCTTGAATTCCAATTGATGAATAACAAGTCTCTCTACCAGGGTCTGATGTTACTATATGACAAAGCACCACCTCCCAACAATCTACCAAGTTAACTTTTGAGAGCTATGAAAAATATCGTCTTCAAATACTAGAATTACGACATTTTTAGAGTGTATCAAGAATTCCCACTCAACATTCTACAGAGAAGCCTGGCTGCTGTACCACACTTGGCTACAGAACAATGCTTCCTTTGTGCCTGACACAGGCAGTATTGAGATTCCCACAATTGCTAGAAAAGACGTGTCATATCAGGGCATCATCAGTCTTGTGGGGAACTGGCTGTGATTTTCAATGGCTACTGCTCTTGTTTGTAAATATAAATTACTTTAGTGTTTGCTGGATTAACCAAAAGGCAGATGATGTTTGTATATGGCGTGCCAACCAAGTAGGGCATGACAGAAATGGGAAAAAAAAATTTTTTTTAACAACTTAATACTTGAATTCCTAAAAAGCATTGAAATAATCATGCGCAAATTCAAAAAACTTTGCTAAACCAAGCATCTTATATTCTTTTCAATTTTTAGGTCTTTTAAAATTTTAAGCAGAACTTTTGATTAATTTAGCCAACAACTTTAGTTTCTCGTTCATTATTAGACTAACTCTTTGGCAGGTAGAGATGAGGAGTTACACTGACAGTGTCATATGCTATTAATTTTCAAATAACTAATTTGAGACATACTTCTATTATTTGCAGCTCAAATGTGAACCATCCATAAATGTGCTGTATAGTTATAGCTCGTGGCCCTGAATTTGAATGCTGGTCCTACTCTTAATACATAGGAGACCTTGGGCATGTTCCTTAAGCTGTCTAAGCCTGTGTTTGTTTTCTCAACTGGAAATATAAGTAAAACAGTACCTACTGCATAGCTAAGTAGAGAAAACGAAACAAGATCTGTCACAGAAATTCCTTTCAGGAACCTATCACATTGCTCAAACTAATTAACCATTATTACTATTACAATTTTAATTCATTTTTAAACATAAAGTACACTAGGTTACAAAGAAGGACAAGAAGAATTCATGGATTAAAGCTACCAAATAAACACACTTGAGTTCTGCCAACAAGAAAATAGGAAAAATGCAGAACAAATGATAGAGGACTTATTTCCACACAGAAACCATCAGGAAGAGAAAATGGGACAAGATCCAAGGGAGCAGAAAATGAGAAGAGAATTTCAGCCTGTGCCAAAGGACTTGGGTAACCACTTGTCCACAAACGTCACCCTATTTCAGGGAAATGGACTAGTAAGCCAGACAGCCCTGATGATCAACAGCAAAAGAGAATTACTGAAATGTAAATTAATTTGTACCAAAATTGATGAATGTGTGCCTAAGCTCAATTTCCCAATTATAATGGAAAGTACTTTAAACTTCTCACCAGGTACTTTTATATCTGGAATATGCTAGGGATGTCCATGAAGCCAAGGGCATGTGTTGCCAGCAGGAAGGTCCTAGGCCATATGGGCTACCAATCAGTGGTCAGATACCTGGCATCAGCAGACCTGCTCTGATTATGCCTTGGAAGGCACTGATAATGCAAATTTAGTGACTTTCATTTTTATTAAATGTTTGTCTAGTGAAAAAGTATTTGCTTCATGTGGGCATGTGCGTGTGTGTGTGTGTATGTGTCTATCTTTGAGTGTGTTGAAGGGAAAGGTGTGCGTTTGGAATAAGTGCCCTGTGATCCTTAGAGCACTGAGTTGGTTTATCAGAAGATGGATAAAGGAAGGGCATAAATATGCCAAGATGTCTGCCTCTGCCATCCATCCAGACCCTACTAGCTCAGGCCCACCTGGTGCACAAACACCCAGAGCTCATGGGCCAGAACAGAGCAAACGACCAAGTGACTAACATGGAACTGGGCTAGCCTTAAACTCTCCCCTTCCCTCCTCCATGATCACTGGTGGTGGTTGTTTGGTCTCTCAGTTGTGTCTGACTCTTTGCAGTCTCACAGACTGTAGCCTGCCTGGCCCCTCTGTCCACAGGATTTCCCAGGCAAGAATACTGGAGTGGGTTGCTATTTCCTTCTCCAGGGGATCCTCCTGACCCAGGGATCGAACCCGTGTTCCCTGCATTGGCAGGTGGATTCTTTATCACTGAGCCACCAGGGAAGCCCATGATCACTGGTCCCAGGATTCACTGTAGATCTTCACTCCTCCAAGAGCTCTCAAACACAGTATCAAAGACAGAAAAGGAAGCCAGCCCGTGTGTCTCCTAACAGAGGTTCCTAACTGCCCCTCTATTTATGCCATCATGGTGAGAGCTTTGACCTTCCACTCTTTGGAGCGTCTTCTGGAGGATCGCTTAAAGACAAGTCAACACATAATCAAAGAAAGAGTTAAAGGAATGCACTGAGAATCCCATCTAAAATGGGGCAAAGATTTAAAGAACAAAGATGGAATGATAACTGGCTCAACAAGCAGAAGAAAATTCGACTCCAGTGCAGGCTCCATGACTCAGGAGGAGAGTATGCAGATAATGCCAAATTGGTCCACTGGTCCAGATTTGTATAGTAGCACCTGAGGCTCAAATCTAATTTATGCTGTATCTTCCTTTTCTTCCATTAACCCTACCAAATCATTTTTCAGTCCAGAGGGTTTTCTTCTAGGTCTTTTATTTATTTTTTAAAATTTATATATTTTAATTGGAGATTGCAGGCAGAGGACATCAGGTCTTTTATTTTTGTAATTAATTTTTATTGAAGTATAGTTGCCTTACAAGGTTGTATTAGTTTCTACTGTACAGCAAAAGGAATCAGCCATAATACGCATGTATCCCCTCCCTTTTGGACTTCCTTCCCATTCAGATCACCAGAGTGCATTAAGCAGAGTTCCCTGTGCCATACAGTATGTTCTCGTTAGTTATTTATTTTATACATAGTATCAATAGTGTGTATGTGTTGAGCATCTCCTAGATCTCTTGGATCTCCACTCTATGCCAATTCCATCTCTGCACTTGACATCGAGCTCTTGGCCTGCCAGTCTCTTAACTCACATTCCTGCCTCTGCCAATCTGCCCCCATGCCACTACCAGACTTCTGCTCCTAATCACAGTTACTGAGTAATTTCCACATCCAGGATCTTACAGTGGCTCTTAAATGCCTATTGAACCCCATCTGAACTGCTTGAGCTTTTCTCTCATTCTCACATAATTCTGTTGAGACCAACCATTCAGCGCTAGCTCACAACCAGAAAGCATTTCTTAGTTGCAGAGTGTGCTATTACTATTTTTCTGCCAATTCAAATCCCACTCGTCTTTCAGGCCTAGGTTCAGTGGTCTTCTCTATCACCAAGTACCATCACTGAGTTGTCTGACCCACTGCCTACAAGCACTTGGAGATCAGGGACTATGCCTTACCCTTTCTCTGTATCCCTCCTCAAAGTCATCATCATAGTAGGAGAGCAACAATAATTTGCTGAATAAAGATGCACTAAGCAGAGCTGGAATTCTATCACTTGCAAGTAAGAAGTTGCTATTTTTCTCATTTTTCCTACTCCTTATCCAGCCCCATCCCAAGAACTAATGAAAAACCGGTGCTTCATTAACAAAAAAACTTGGTTCAGAGCAGCCAATCTCTCTCTGAAATAAGACACGTGCAGAGGAAACAAAACCACAAAATTAACACATACCGATGTTTCAAACCTATCACCAATTTCCTCTCTTCTGAACAGAACTTCTATTTTGCCTCTTGCTTTCCATTTCCCCACAAAAATCTAAACTATTTTCCTGCCCTCCCTCCTGTGCTCCCTCCTAAAATAATGACATTTCCAGAAACCAGATTCATGTAAGCCTCTCACAGTGAGCTATTTCCCTCTCCAACTGAGGGCCTTACAGTAGTGAAGGCTAACGGGAGAATATGCAGCAAGAGTCCTTGAAGGAGTGAAGAAATAATGACTCCGAATAATCTGGAGAAGATGAAAATGGTTAGGGCAAACCAACCAACCAACTCAGATCTCTCCTCCCAAAGGCCCTCGAAAACAGGAGATGCTGTATAATGAAATCTGCTGTTTCTTCAAGTCAGAGGTCCATCTTATCTTGTTTCCAGTCACCATAATGCTTTGTCTGGATGTTTATTATGTCAACTGTGGAATCCCACCACCACTATTCCAACAGGATGCAATCTGGGATGAGGTGTGGTGACTAGATTTAGAGGATCTATAGGCAATAAGCAGTGGGGAGGGGGAGAGAGTGGAAAAAGAGGCGGAGAGTGGAAAAAGAGAGGGAGAAAGGGAAGGAGTGGGAAAGACTGGGAGGAATGTGAGGAGGATGAGGAAGGAAGGAGGAGGGGGATGAAAAGGAGCAGGAGTGGGGAGGGGAAGAGAGGAAGGGAAGGAGAGAGGGAAGGGGAGAATGAGAGGAGGAGAAGAAGGAAGAAGCCAGGAGGAAAAGGAAGCATAAGGAGGAGGAGGAAGGGGAGGGGTGGGTAGAGCAGTGGGAGAGTGGACAAGGGTGGGGGGAAGGGAGACAGAGAGGCAGGCAGGAGCGATGGGGAAGAGAAGAGGGAGACAGGGAGCAAACAAGCTTCCAAAATCATTTTTGAGGCCATATTTACAGATGGTGCTTAGAGAGTGAGTCCTGAGTCAGGGTTTTGCATCCTGGCTCAGCCATTCACTACCTCTCTGAGCTCCACTTTCTTCGTGAGTCATTAACTTGCCCCAGGTCCCAGAGTTAGAAACTGATTAGGGACAAGATTCAACTGAAGAGAGAGACAGAAGAAGAAGAAAGAAATCCAGCACCAAATCCACTAAAGAAACACCAAAAGCAAGCCCATGAAAGAACAGGACAGAAATGGTAAATATTAGAAAACAAATCATCATTATTTATAAAGTATTTTTATTACATATAAAAATACAAGTGCATATATGGAAACCCAAAGAAGATAAACTGGAAACAAAAACACTTGAGAAACTTAAATTAGGTAGACTGTTATAAATAAAAATTAATAACTTTCCTTTAATCAAAAAATAATCACAGAAATAATTATGAAAAGAAGATATTAGTGGGTATAAAAAAAGAAGCATAAAAAAAAACAAAATAACTATGAGCAATCTCAATAAGAAATGTATAGAATCTAACAGAAAACCCTACTCTGTTTTGGGAAATAAAAGAAGGATTGAATATGTAAGTAAACATATCTTATTCTTGGGTAGAAAACATCAATTTTGTAACATATCAATTAATGAAATTCAAATGAAAATATCAACAGGAATCACTTGAACTTCAAAAGCAATCTCAAGTGTATGTAAGAGAAAAATATGAAAGAACTACAAAGAAAACTCTGACAAAGAAACGATGACTAGCCTTTACTATAAAGCTACAGTAATTGAGACAGTAGGATTGTAAAACAGAACTACTGAGACAGAGTTTTGCAAGGAAAGTGAAACTTCCAAAACAGACCCACACATATAGAATTATTTAGCATGGATACACTTGACATTTCAAATCAGTGTGGGGAGGTTAAGTTTTCTGTTTTGTTTTTAAGTAATGATGCTAGAACATATGGGGAAAATACTGGATCTCTACCTCATTATACTAAAATAAGTCACAGACAGATCTAAAATTTAAATGCAAAAAGTTAAATCAGAAAAATACCAGATGAAAATATCCTAGGCTGCTGGAATCATGATAAGAAGGTTTAAAAACCATAAAAGAAAAAACAAAAAAAAACACTGGTGAAGTTGATTGCCCAATTCTTGTGTTTACAGAAAGAAAGAAAACAAACCCT
Source organism: Budorcas taxicolor (assembly GCF_023091745.1). NCBI lineage: Eukaryota > Metazoa > Chordata > Mammalia > Artiodactyla > Bovidae > Budorcas > Budorcas taxicolor. Next base: position 131,489,090 of record NC_068914.1, on the reverse strand, counting down.
TTCCTTTTAATTCTCTTTTTTGCAAAAAGCAGACTTTTCTTGGGCTTCCCTGGTGGCTCAGTGGTAAAGAATCTGCCTGCCAATGCAGGAGACACAGGAGATGTGGGTTCAATCCCTACATCAGGAAGATCCCCTGAGGAAGGAAATGGCAACCTGCTCCAGTATTCTTGCCTGGAGAATCCCATGGACAGAGGAGCCTAGTGGCTACAATTCACAGGGTCAGAATGAGTCAGACACAATGTAGTGACTTACCAACATCAACGCTTTCTTCCACGTGCTTTCCTTTTAACAAGATCTCATGACCTTGTGAATGGGACTGGTGTGAATGGGACTGGTGATAGAAGCAAGGTCCGATGCTATAAAAAGCAATATTGCATAGGAACCTGGAAAGATGGGTCCATGAATCAAGGCAAATTGGAAGTGGTCAAACAGGAGATGGCAAGAGTGAACATTGACATTCTAGAAATCAGTGAACTAAAATGGACTGGAATGGGTGAATTTAACTCAGATGACCATTGTATCTACTACTGTGGGCAGGAATCCCTTAGAAGAAATGGAGTAGCCATCATAGTCAACAAAAGAGTCCAAAATGCAGTACTTGGATGCAATCTCAAAAACGACAGAATGATCTCTGTTCGTTTCCAAGGCAAACTATTCAATATCATGGTAATCCAAGTCTATGCCCCGACCAGTAATGCTGAAGAAGCTGAAGTTGAACAGTTCTATAAGACCTACAAGACCTTTTAGAACTAACACCCGAAAAAGATGTCCTTTTCATTATAGGGGACTGGAATGCAAAAGTAGGAAGTCAAGAACCACCTGGAGTAACAGGCAAATTTGGCCTTGGAGTACAGAATGAAGAGGGCAAAGGCTAATAGAGTTCTGCCAAGAGAACACACTGGTCATAGCAAACACCCTCTTCCAACAACATAAGAGAAGACTCTACAAATGGACATCACCAGATGGTCGACACCAAAATCAGATTGATTATATTCTTTGCAGCCAAAGCTGGAGAAGCTCTATACAGTCAGCAAAAACAAGACCGAGAGCTGACTGTGGCTCAGATCATGAACTCCTTATTGCCAAATTCAGACTGAAATTTTTAAAAAGTGGAGAAAACCACTAGACCATTCAGGTATGACCTAAGTCAAATCCCTTATGACTATACAGTGGAACAGAAACAGATTTAAGGGACTAGATCTGATAGACAGAGCGCCTGATGAACTATGGATGGAGGTTCATGACACTGTACAGGAGACAGGAATCAAGACCATCCCCAAGAAAAAGAAATGCAAAAAAGCAAAATGGCTCTCTGGGGAGGCCTTACAAATAGCTCTGAAAAGAAGGCAAGCAAAAAGCAAAGGAGAAAAGGAAACATATACCCATTTGAATGCAAAGTTCCAAAGAATAGCTAGGAGAGATAAGAAAGCCTTCCTCAGTGATCAATGCAAAGAAATAGAGGAAAACAATAGAATGGGAAAGACTAGATATCTCTTCAAGAAAATTAGAGATACCAAGGGAACATTTCATGCAAGGATGGGCTCAATAAAGGACAGAAATGATATGGACCTAACAGAACAGAAGATATTAAGAAGAGATGGCAATAATACACAGAAGAACTGTACAAAAAAGATCTTCACAACCCAGACAATCACAATGGTGTGATCACTCTCCTAGAGCCAGACATCCTGGAATGTGAAGTCAAGTGGGCCTTAGAAAGCATCACTACGAACAAAGCTAGTGGAGGGGATGGAATTCCAGTTGAGCTATTTCAAATCCTGAAAGATGATGCTGTGAAAGTGCTGCACTCAATATGCCAGCAAATTTGGGAAACTCAGCAGTAACCACAGGACTGGAAAAGGTCAGTTTTCATTCCAATCCCAAAGAAAGGCAATGCCAAAGAATGCTGAAACTACCGCACAATTGCACTCATCTCACATGCTAGTAAAGTAATGCTCAAAATTCTCCAAGCCAGGCTTTAGCAATACATGAACCGTGAACTTCCAGATGTTCAAGCTGGTTTTAGAAAAGGCAGAAGAACCAGAGATCAAATTGCCAACATCCGCTGGATCATGGAAAAAGCAAGAGAGTTCCAGAAAAACATCTATTTCTGCTTTATTGACTGTGCCAAAGCCTCTGACTGCGTGGATCACAATAAACTGTGGAAAATTCTGAAAGAGATGAGAATACCAGACCACTTGACCTGCCTCTTGAGAAACCTGTATGCAGGTCAGGAAGCAACAGTTAGAACTGGACATGGAACAACAGATTGGTTCCAAATAGGAAAAGGAGTACATCAAGCTGTATATTGTCACCCTGCTTATTTAACTTATATGCAGGGTACATCATGAGAAACGCTGGGCTGGAAGAAACACAAGCTGGAATCAAGATTGCCGGGAGAAACATCAATAACCTCAGATACGCAGATGACACCACCCTTATGGCAGAAAGTGAGGAAGAACTAAAGAGCCTCTTGATGAAAGTGAAAGAGAAGAGTGAAAAAGTTGGTTTAAAGCTCAACATTCAGAACACTAAGATCATGGCATCCAGTCCCATCACTTCATGGCAAATAGATGGGGAACAGTGGAAACAGTGGCTGACTTTATTTTTCCAGGCTCCAAAATCACTGCAGATGGGGATTGCAGTCATGAAATTAAAAGACGCTTACTGCTTGGAAGGAACGTTATAACCAACATAGACAGCATATTAAAAAGCAGAGGCATTACGTTGTCAACAAAAGTCCATCTAGTCAACGCTATGGTTTTTTCAGTGGTCATGTATTGATATGAGAGTTGGACTGTAAAGAAAGCTGAGAGCCAAAGAATTGATGCTTTTGAACTGTGGTGTTGGAGAAGACTCTTGAGAGTCCCTTGGACTGCAAGGAGACACAACCAGTCCATCCTAAAGGAGATCCGTCCTGAATATTCATTGGAAGGACTGATGCTAAAGCTAAAACTCCAATACTGTGGCCACCTGGTGCAACAAGCTGACTCATCTGAAAAGACCCTGATCCTGGGAAAGATTAAGGGCAGGAGGAGAAGGGGACGACAGAGGATGAGATGGTTGGATGGCATCACCGACTTGATGGACATGGGTTTGATTGGACTCCAGCAGATGGTGATGGACAGGGAGGCCTGGCGTGCTGCGATTCATGGACTCACAAAGAGTCGGACACGACTGAGCAACTGAACTGAACATGACCTCGTGAGCAGCTCTCTTTGCCACCCCAGACAGCGTATGACTGAACCAAGGTTTCTTTATTTCCCACTTCTTTCTGATTCCAATTCCTACTACTTTCTTCCCATTGTAAACAACACTGTGGTGGCCTCAATGGTACAAACGTCCCTGGCAACTGCCCATCTTCTCCTTCTGCTTTCATGTTACAAAGAAGGCCTTCTCTACCCTCAACATCTAAACAAAAACTGACTCTTGTCACCATTTTTATGTTTTCCTACCAGTGAGGCCACCATAGCATTGTTAAAATAAGAAAGCAATAGGAATTGGAATCAGAAGAGTCTGCCTGCAATGCAGGAGACCCAGGTTCAATCCCTGGGTCAGGAAGATCCCTGGAGAAGAAAATAGCAACCCACTCCAGTATTCTTGCCTGGAAAATCCCAAGGACAGAGGAGCTTCATGGGTTACAGTCCATGGGATTGCAAAAAGTCGGACACGGCTGAGCAACTAACACTAGTAAACATGTAAATTTTTAATCTGTCCAGAATTGAACTGGGTTTAACACTTAAGCTCAGGATTAGCTGTATTTTCCTGTTTAATCTGTTTGTGAAACGTCATCATTTCTCCATCTGGGTTGGAGAGAAAGGGTGGCTTAGGGACTTGAGCACCTATAATGTCTATTAACCGGCCCTCCCCAGCCTAAATTTGATATGGACAATTAATATTGCCTCAACCTTCAAGAATCACGCACAGCCCCCACCGCGACCCCACAGACCAGAGAGTAACCCTGAAGATTCGTCTCTAAAGGAAGACTAAAGCCACACCTATGCCACAATGACTGGGTGTCAGTCTTGCCATGTGTTTCTTATACATCCTTGGCTCTGTTTCCAGTCTGGTCCATCTGCTCATATGCACCACACACCCTTAAGACCAGTGTAGCTCTCACATGCCTGTACTACAGGCTGGGGCAAGTACGCTCTCACCTTTTGCCCCCAGTCATACCTATTTCTCTCCTCCCCCATAATTTCATTATTACTTACTCTTTTTCCAAAACACTGGAATAGTTTCATAAAGTTACAAATGAAAGATAATAGCATTGATATCATGGTTGTAATTGCATTACACATATGCCTTAGATTTGGAGAAAACTGGTACCTTTACAATATAAATCTTTTCAATCAATCAAAAAAAGAAAAAAAGAAAAAAAAAGACACTATCCTGTGGAGATAATTGAGGAGCAGAAACACCTATTTCCAGGATGTTAAGTAGCTCCTGGTTTTAAAAAGAAGGAAAAAAACCCACCATGGTCAATTCTAACATGCAATTTTATATTCTCTCCATCTTTTTGTTTAATGAGATAGTACTGCTTTGTGCTACACAAACTAAATGAGGTATCAACTGATTGATACTTTGTGGACAGGAAACGATGGATGCTATTAAAAATAATTTTTATATGATCTGATAATTATAAATGTGTTAGCTATTTATTATTACATTAATAAGTTACTCAAAAACTCAGCAGCTTCAAACAATAAACGCATACGTCTCACACAGTTTCTGAGGGTCAGGAGTGTCTGAGTTACATGAGTCTGGCTCAGGGTTTCTCAGGTCAAGATGTTGGCTGCGGTCACTGAAAACTAGAGGATCCACTTCCTGGCTCATTCCTGTGGTTATTGCAGGGCTTGGTTTCTCACTGGCTGCTGACAAGACACCTCAGTCCCCTGCCATGTACCCTTTGCCAATTTCTTACCCCAGTTCCGTGAACGGCCTGAGTGTCCTTACAACATGGCAGCTGGTTTCTCCCAGAGCAAGTGACCCAATGGAGAAGGAAAAAAGAATACCCTAATCTTAGAAATGACATGCCATCATTTCCACAGTAATCTATTCTATTCTAGAAGTGAGTCACTAAACCCAGTCTACACTCAAAAGGAGGGGATGACACATGAATACCAGGATGTAGGGAACGCTGGAAGCCATCTTAGAAGCCATCACTATATAATATATATGGAGTTTATCTCGATGTTTACAGAGATATGAATAAAAACACTTATATAAAGTAGAGGGGTTGTCTCAATACATTCCAGCTTGTTTGAAATAGTCCTATTTTACTGCAGTTGTCGTGGAATAGTGATGGTACTTTACCACAGGTATCCAGTTTGGATACTAAATTATACTCTAAATAGAAGAAACAGCAGAAAAGATATACATCAGAACATCAACACTGTTTACCTACAGGGAATGAGACTGAGAAGACTTTGCTCAGTGCACACTCGTGAGTTTTAACTTTTACAATAAAAATGCATTACCTTACTAAAGAAATCTCAAAAAGCAGAAATTACACATTGGATTGACGCATTATCTTTTAGAATAACTCAAAATATTATCACATGGCTTTCATTTCAGACACAGAGACTGACACCAAAAAAGAAGCCCCTGGGGATTTCAGCAATGGATAAAAGAGAGAGGGTTAACTTCCCTTTCCAGGTGACACAGAAAAGGTCTCCACGTGGCTGGCTGTCCCACTTCAGTTTCTCAGTTTTATACATTTCAGTTCCCTGACCATGGCATACTTGGTATCATTTCTTAGCATACATCTCAGATATGAATGAGAATTAAGAAAATAAGCTACAACAGCTAGATAAGAAAAAAATAAATAGATAAGAAATAGATAAATAGATAAGAAAGAAGAAATAGATAAATAGATAAGAAAGAAGAAATAGATAAATAGATAATAATAAATAGATAAGAAAAAAATAAAACCAATCCTAAAACTAACCCATTGGGATGAATAAGAGATGTTAGGCAGAGAAAGAAGGAAGAAGGCTTCCCACTGACTTGAACCCAAGATCTTTGCTTGACTTGCAGGATCCTTGAAAAGTGGGCAGGTAAAAACAGTCTTTCAGTTCAGTTCAGTTCAGTTCAGTCACTCAGTCGTGTCCGACTCTTTGTGACCCCATGAATCGCAGCACGCCAGGCCTCCCTGTCCATCCCCAACTCCCAGAGTTCACTTAGACTCACGTCCATCGAATCAGTGATGCCATCCAGCCATCTCATCCTCTGTTGTCCCCTTCTCCTCTTGCCCCCAATCCCTCCCAGCATCAGAGTCTTTTCCAGTGAGTCAACTCTTCATATGAGATGGCCAAAGTACTGTAGTTTCAGCTTTAGCATCATTCCTTCCAAAGAAATCCCAGGGCTGATCTTCAGAATGAACTGATTGGATCTCCTTGCAGTCCAAGGGACTCTCAAGAGTCTTCTCCAACACCACAGTTCAAAAGCATCAATTCTTTGGCGCTCTGCTTTCCTCACAGTCCAACTCTCACATCCATACATGACCACTGGAAAAACCATAGCCTTGACTAGATGGACCTTTGTTGGCAAAGTAATGTCTCTGCTTTTCAATATGCTATTTAGGTTGGTCATAACAGTCTTGGATACTAATAAAAGTAAAGATACAGCAAATGGTAATTGACCTTCACAGACTGAAATTTTACCATTTGAGATTCTTTCCATTGTTAAAACTGCAACATAAGGAGATATGGGCTTCCCTGCTGGCTCAGAGAGCAAAGAATCTGCCTGCAATGTAGGAGACCCAGGTTTGATCCCTGGATCAGGAGGATCCCCTGGAGGAGGGCATGACAACCCACTCCAGTATTCTTGCCTGGAGAATCCCATGGACAGAGGAGGCTGGTGGGCTACAGTCCATAGGGTTGCAAGGAGTCGGACACAACTGAGCAACTAACACTTTCACACACACATACAAAGATATAGTAGGCTTTAACTGAAAGCCCTCAATGTTGATTTTGGTTCTACAGCAAAGGGGGCATCCAGCATAGTAAGGAGCCCCAGAACCCTAGATCCCATAAGTTCTAGGGCCAGACAGGCTTCTTACTAACTGCATAAGCCCAAGCAAAGTCCTTAAACTCTTTGCTTCAGTTTCTCCATCAATAAAATAGGACTATCAGTTTTTCAACAACTGGTACTGAAATAATTGGACATCCACATGCAAAAAAAATTAATCTAGACACAAACTTACACTCTCCACAAAAAATAACTCAAAATAGATCACAGACCTAAATGTAAAATGCAAAACTATAAAACTCCTAGAAGATAACATAGAAAAAGACCTAGATGACCTTAGATGTAGTAATGATGTTTTAGATCCAATACCAAAGGTGCAATCCATGACAGAAATAATTGATAATTATTTTCAAATAATTGACTAGACTCCATTAAAATTAAAAATTCCTGCTCTGTGAAAGACAGTGTCAAGAGAATGAAAAGATAAGCCACAAACTGGGAGAAAATATCTGCAAAGCACAGCTGATAAATGACTTATCCAAAATATATCAATAAGAAAATAATAACTCAAATTTTAAATGGAAAAAAAATAAAAACAAAAAAAACCTCATAGATACAGAGAACTGATTGCTATTTGCCAAAGGCTGAGGGTGGAAGTGGGTAAAATGAGTGAAGGAGGCCAAAAGGTACAAATTCCCAGTTTTAAAATGAATAAACTCTGGGTATACAATATGTGGCACGGTGACTACAGTGAGTAAGGTGCTGAGCTCAGTCACCTCAGTTGTGTCTGATTCTTTGTGACCCCATGGACTATAGCCTGCCAATCTCCTCTGTCCATGGGATTTGCCAGGCAAGAGTACTGGAGTGGGTTACCATGCCCTCCTCCAGGGAATCTTCTCAACCTAGGGATCAATCCCAAGCCTCCTGTGTCTCCTACATTGAAGGCTGATTCTTTACCGGCTGAGCCACTTGGGAAGTCAGTTAGTATTTACAGTTAGTAATACTATATTGTATATCTGAAAGTTGCTAAGAGAGTAGAGCTTAAAAGTTCTCATCACAAGAAGAAAAAAACTCTGTAACTATGTACAGTGGTGGGTTTTAGCTAGACTTATAGTGGTAATCATTTCACAATACATTCAAATACTGAATCATTATTTTGTATACCTGAAACTAACATAATGTTACATGTCAATTAGATCCCACATTGAAAAAAATGGGCCAAAGACCTTAACAGACACCTTACCAAATGGCAAATAAACAGATGATTATGCTCCACATCATACGTAATAGGGAAAATGCAAATTAAAACAACAATGAAATATCATTGCACATCTATTAGAAGGGCCAAAACCTGGAATGCTGATAGCACCAAACAATGGTGAGGGTGCGGAGCAACAGAAACTCTCATTTGTTGCCGGTGGGAATCCAAAATGGTACAGCCACCCTGCAAGGCAACTGGACAGTTTCTTACAAAACTAAACATACTCTTATGCAACTAAGTACACACACACACACACATACACACACACACACACACACACACAGACCATACAATCTAGCAACCAAACTCCTTGATATTTACCCCACAGAAGTTTAAAAACTTATGTCCACATAAAAATCTGCACACGCATGTTTATAGAAGCTTTATTCCCAACTGCCAAAACTTGGAAGCAACCAAGAGGCCCTTCAGTAGGTGAATGGATGAATAAACTGTGATAGATTCACACAATGGAATCTCAGGGCTAAAAGGAAATGAGCTGTCAAGCTGTGAAAAGATATGGAAAAACATTAATGTACATTATTAAAAGACAGCAGCCAATCTGAAGAGCTCGTATACTATATGATGTTATATATATATATGTGTGTGTGTGTGTGTGTGTGTGTGTGTATATACATATATATATATACATATGTATATACACAACTATAGGACATTCTGGCAAAGGCAAAACTGGAGTCAGTAAAAGATTAGTGGTTGCCAGGGGTTGGGAGGAAAGGACAGGGGTGAATAGACAGAGCATTAATAGGGCAGTGAAAGTACACTGTATGATCCTATAATGATGGATACATGTCATAATGCATTTATTTAAACCTGTAAGATCTACAACACCAAGAGTGAATTTTAAACTATGGACTTTGGGTAATTAGGTCAATTCATCAACTGCAACAAATGTCCCACTCTGGTAGGGGATGGTGATAATGAGGGATGTTATTCATATGTGGGGGAGAGGATATGTAGGAAATCTCTATAACCTTCTCCATTTTGCTGTGAACCTAAAACTGCTCTTTAAAAATATCACCTTAAAAAAAGGCATGGGCAGGAGGTGAGAGGTGGGATGGGGAACCCAACCAGCTCTTGGGAGTTTTTCCTTTTTCTTAGTTTACTTATTTACTTGCTTGCACTGGGCCTTTGTTGTTGCACACAGGCTTTCTCTAGTTGCAGCAGTCAGGGATTCCTCTTCCTTGCAGTGCTCAGGCTTCTCGTCGCTGTGGTTTCTCTTGCATAGGCTCTAGGGGTGCAGGTTTCAGTAGTTGTGTCTCATGGCTTAGCTGCCCCTCGGCATGTCGGATCTTCCTGGACCAGGAATTAAACCCAAGTCACCTGCGTTGTCAGGTGGATTCCCATCCACCGCGTCCCCAGGGAAGTCCCTGGGAGTTTTTAAGGAGAAAGAAGGGAAACATAGGCCAAGGAATGAGGGTAGCCTTTAGGGCTTCCCTGGTGCCTTTGGTGGTAAAGAATCAGTCTGCAATGCAGAAGCCCTGGGTTCGATCCCTGGATCGGGAAGATTCCCTGGAGGAGGGAATGGCAACCCACTCCAGTAGTCTTTCCTGGAGAATCTCATGGACAGGGGAGCCTGGTGGACTTACAGTCCATGCGGCCGCATCTTGCCTGGAGAATCCCATGGACAGAGGAGTCTGGTGAAATACAAAGAATCAGACCCAACTAAGTGACTAAGCAAGAGCACACAGACTCTGGAAGTTGAAGACAGTCTTCAACTGGCAGCCAGCAAAGAAATGGTGACCTCCATCCTTCAACCACACGGAAGTGAATGCTGCCAGCCACCTGAAAGAGGAAATAAATGGCCCCTCCTCCAGAACCTTCAAAAAGAGCTGAAGCCTGCGGACACTTTGATCTAAGCCCACTGAGAGGAGGCCCATGTTAGACTTCTCTTCTGTAGAAATGTAAAACAGTAAATTCGTGTGGTTCCAGAATGAGGAAGGACTAATTTACAAAGCTCCTATGATGATGGTAACACACATAAAAGTATTTAAAAGAGGATCTGACACATAATAAGCATTCATTAAACGCTAGCTCTCAGCACCACCTACAATCTAAATGGACTTAGGCAAGTAATTACTCATAGCCTGTTTCTTTATAAAATAAGGACAATAATATCTCCCTCCCAGAGCATTTGTGAATGTTAAATGATAACACTGTGTAAAGTGCTTAAAGCAGGGCTTGGCATATGGCAGACACAAAATAAATAATGACAATACTCTAAAAATATCAACATTACTGTTTGAAAAATGGAGCTGATTTTAAAATTCAGGGTTAGATGGATATATTGCATATGAGAGCATCTAACACAGTGCTTGCATGTAACTGGTGCTCAATAAATGCTAATTAATATAGACTTAATTTTCCATATTGCATCTCTATTTTTAAAATGTAAAGAGAATCTTTCAGACTGCTTAAAGTTCTAAATCTTGAAATCTGATACACCAGGAGCTATCTTCTGGCTTATCTACAAGTTCTCTTTTTTCCATAACAAGATTTTCAGTGGGATTTTATGCTGGAATTAAGGTTGAAGTCCAAAGCTGGAGACACAGATGCTAAGTAACCCATATTCTGAGTCAAGAGTGACGCTGGACATGCGGTCAGTCCCCCAGGAGGGCTTGAGGCATGTTCATTAGCAATCAAGGGCCCACTACTACCACACCACAGCCTCATCAGAAAAAAAGAAAAGAAAAAACTGGGAAGGGGAAGGGACCAATTAAAAGTTTGGGGTTAACATACACACATTCAGTTCAGTTCAGTCGCTCAGTCATGTCCGACTCTTTGCAACGCTATGGACTGTAGCCTTCCAGGCTCCTCTGTCCATGGGATTCTCCAGGCAAGAATACTGGACTGGGTTGCCATGCCCTCCTCCAGGGGATCTTCTGAACCCAGGAGTCAAACCCAAGTCTCTTCCATCTCCCACATGGGCAGGTGGATTCTTTACCACAAGTGCCACCTGGGAAGCCCTCAAAGCTAGCAGAGGTGGTAGACACACAAGAGTTTTTGTTGTGCTTTAAAAGCAACATAACTGAGCTAAATACCAGAATAAGACTATCCCAATAATCAAGGTGGGATAAAATTGATAAAATCTGGCCAGGTTGGGCACAGATCCATTGGCATCCTAAAGGGGATCAAGGGTGAGGATCAAGTGATAGATGTGACAAGGCATAGTCGGAGTAGGAAAAGAATAAAATGACCATGTTTTTACCCCCAAACTGAGGCTTCCCGATCCCAGTGGACACCTCTTGCTTCCTGCCTCTCCGAGTCCTGTTGAGCTCCCTCTCACTATGGCAGCCTGGCCGGAGGAGGGCAGATCAGCTGGCTACTGTATCTCTTTTATTCCATAGTGATTGTTGTGCTTTCCCCTCATGTATCTTTTAGCAATGCTTTAAAGAGCTTTTCCCCTCTGACATCTCGTATGTTGCATAGTTTACCCAGAGTCAAAAGATACTATATCACTGAACTGTGTGGAGACCTCTGGGTGTATCTCTCCATTCAGGTCCAAACCTCAGTGGGCCAGAGGAGGAACTTGGGCCCTCTCTGGACTCCACTCAATACAGACATATACAGCTCAGTTCTGAAAGTGAAGGTCAACCTGCATTTGGCTTTCCTCCACAAAAGGAATTGAGAGGGTGTTTGGAGACCATAGCTGTTCCTATAAATTCTGTGTGCTTCTATGTTCTCTGCAGGAAGGCCCATGTCCTTCTGACTAACTTCTTTATTTTCAGGGCCTAGCAACAGCGCCCAGCACATAGAAAGCACTGAAGAAATATTTGCTGAAGGAAGGAATGAGTGGAGGAGTGAATGAATGAATTGGGAGTGAATATATATGACAGGGAATCTTAGGCCACAAAAGAAACTACCCTTGAAAGGTACTCAGACAGCTGTGGACAATCTAGTATCTTTATTCAGACAACAAATACTTCTTAAATTTGTAATGACTGTGCTGAGGGATCTAAAACAAATTAAAACAAGACTCAATCTCTGACCCTGAAACACCAAAGCAACAATGTGTAAGTTGCTTCAAAAAGGTGCAAGGGGACAAGGACATGGACAGGAATGACAGGCAATGTCAACTCAGTCATCATCACTCAACCTCCAAAAGCCCAACCCAGCCAAATATCATCATGAGGGTTTTGTGCCTTTTTACTGCACCTTCACCCCCCACTCATGTGGTTATAATCTGCTCCAGATTCAAGCACAAGAGCAAGAAAAATACTCTTAACAGAGTCAGAAAATACAATTGCTTTATTTAACACAGTTGCAATTTTCCTTGAAATCTCTATAATGAAGCAAAAGTTCATTTTCCTTTTCTTTCCATTTATTATTTATTTAGCCACATCATGCAGCATGTGGGATCTTATTTCCCTGACAGGGACTGAACCTGAGCCCTTGGCAGTGAAAGTGCAGAGTTCTAACCACTGGACTGCGAGGGAATTCCATTTTTTCTTTTAAATCACAGCTTTATTTAACTGCTTAAGTCCTGGGAAAATGATACAAATGATCTCATTAAGGCACTGCTTTAAAAAAAAAAAACTATACTTGATTTACAATATGGTGTTAGTTTTAGATATACAGCAAAGTGTTTCAGTTGTACACACACACACACACATACACACACACACATATATATATTCTTGTCAGACTCTTTTCTATTTAGGTTATTACTAGATATTGAATATGGTTCCCTGTGCTATATAGTAGGCCCTTGTTGGTTATCTATTTTATAAATAGTAGCATGTATCTTAATCTTAATCCCATCCACCTAATTTATCCCTCCACTCCTTTCCCTTTCATAATCATAAGTTTGTTTTCTGCGTCTGTGTGTCTGCTTGCCAGAAAGTATGAAAACTCAAATTCAAAAAGATGCATGAAACCCAGTGTTCACACCAGCACTGTTTACAATAGCCAAGATGTAGAACCTAAGTGTCCATCAATAGATGAATGGGTAAAGAAGATATGATATAGGTACATATATAATATATATATATGTATATACACATACACATATTTCTATGATGAAATATTACTCAGCCATAAAAAAGAGTGAAATATTGCTATTTTCAGGAACATGTATGGACTTAGAGATGATCATACTAAAACAAATAGTATATATCACTTATATGGGGAATCTGAAAAAACAATACAAATGAACTTATTTACAAAATAAGGCCCTGCTTTTTAAAAGTACGTGACAGACCATGCTAATGGGAAGGATAACCATGGCAGATAAAGGTACATGCTCCACTGCACTAAATAAATTCCTCATAGCTATTAATAGGCCTGCAATGCTCAGTAAGGGAAAACTGCCTCTGTAAGTATCCTGCTTTGTGGGGATCTTTCTTAGCTGCTTTGGCTTCTTGAAAACTCCCTAAGGGGAATTTCATCATTTAATGTTAACAATCATCATATGCCTGACTATTTACACAATTGCTATCCACACTGAAATGGAGGAAAACTCAAATCTGCCCTTAGCCGAAGTCAAATTTCCTGTGAACAACCAAACAAACCAGTTATAAAAAACTGATGGTAGTGGGGAATAACTATCAAGAAACCACTTTTAGAAATTTATACTTAGAAAATAAATAAATTCTTAAAATTATACAAGGATGTTCATAAAAGCATTATTTACATAGGTGAGAAATTGCAACATGACTATCCAATAACAGTGGTTACTTAAATAAACTCTCCCAAAAGAGGAAAATCTTGCAGCCATTAAAAGGGGATGATGAAGACCTACATATACTGTTACTACAAAAATATTCACAATGTACTGTCCAAATTCATTGTATACACACACAGGCATAGAACGAATAGTCTAGAAGAACATATGCCAAAATATTAGAAATGTTTCTCTTTGGGTGAATACATGTCAGTCACTTTCACAAATAAAAACAGTACTGCTCTCATCATTAAGCGTCAACTTTGCAAAGAAGAACTCTTTAAAGAGGCTTTTTGATTTTCCATATTCAGTATTCCCCTTGTGGCTCGGACGGTAAAGAATCTGCCTGCCACGCAGAAGACCCCAGTTCATTTCCTGGGTTGGGAAGATCCCCTGGAGAAGGGAATGGCAACTCACTCCAGTATTCTTGCTTGGAGAATTCCATGGACAGGAGGAGTCTGGTGGGCTACAGTTCAAAGAGTCAGACATGGGTAAGCAACTAACACATTCATTATTCACCATATATATGAAGAAATTTCAAAAGAATCTAACATATCCTGTCAATATCCTTTTTAAGTATCTTTTTGAAGAAAGTAATTTGTTCCAATAACATTTTTTTAAAAACATAGGTAAATAATCTTTTTCCAAAATGAAAATCACAGAACTATCACGGGTTGTAAGTTAAAAATTAATTATATGAGAAAATGTTACAGATATAACACTGAATGATTTTAAAAGGATAGAAAACCAAATACACAAAATACATACAATTTAGTTATATATTCACATGCAAACACAAAAAACTGTTCACAATGAGTACTTCTTTATCCTACGTTTAAAATTTTCCTACAGTCGGTATCTCTGACTTCCAAAATCAGACCAATAATAAACATTATAAATTCTTTAAATAACCATGAGGGATATAAAAATCATGTATACATTTGTCTTATCAATAATTGAAACAAGCACTTTGTTTAAAACAAGCCCTTTCTCATTACATTCACTTGGAAATAAATCTCTGGCTTGCAGTCTGTTACTTAAGCCTTGAATAATGGAGAACTGTAGCTCTGAATTCATTTCGGCTTCCTCCTGGCACCTAATTAAAGGAGTGACACAGCTCTTACGGTCTTGGCTGATTCCCTCTCATGCAGTGCCATAGCCAGAAGACGGTCCAACAGAAAGGGGAGAAAATTGGTTGCTTCAAAACCCAGCATGATTACTTACAACAAACTCTCACCCTTGGAACACATGACTCAATTTCTTACTGACTTAACTAATGACACTTGATGCAACTGTAAAATCTATAAAATCATAAACCATGTCTAACTTTCATCATGTATCCCAGCACCTAAGTGGCACGCAGGAGGCATTTACTAAACGTAGATAAAGGAATACCTAAATGAATGAATGAACTGGTGATTTATGCCAGGGGCCTGCGCTCTCCCTTAAAATTCTCCTAGCCATTTTACAGCAGCCTTCATTCTAGCACTATGGAAGAACTATATGATAAGGTCACATTTTGTTGTCATCTATTCTATTACTAAAAGTGTAATAATAGGCATAGGATGTGTCTCAGGAAGCAGCATTTCTCATCCTTATGGCTTAATAATTAGCAATTATTCAGCACCTAATACTCTCACGGTAAAAACTGCCACCCACAGCTAAGGCTCAGAAAAGCCAGATAAATTTTTCAAGGTCACAAAGTTAATAAATGACAGAATTGGGATTAAAACCTGATTCTCTGGGGCTCTGAAGTCCAGATTCTTTCCAGGTGGGAACAATCATTTTGTCATCTCACCAAGCCAGGTTGAGGATGGCTACAGACCATACACTCATTATCTCCCTTAATTAACATCATAAACCTAGGAAGTGGGTTAGCAAAGTACACCATTTTTCAGATGACATAACAAAGGAACTGAGAGGTTAAGCAGCTTGCCCAAGGTCACACAGCTCCCAGAAGAGCCAAAATAGAATGAAAACGTTAAAAAGGATTTTCCTGTAAATAGATCAACTTCACTGTTAAGGACTGCATTGATGATACATACACAGTCAGCATCACTTCCAAAATGATTCACAGCTGTGATGAGAAAAATGACCCTTGAGGGAAAAAAAACAAAACTGTTTTACTGAGTTGCTGCCTAGGCATTTTACAGTATGATAACCCTGCTCACACTCAAGAGTCCGGACATTCTGATGAGGACTGAAGTTTAGGATGCCTGCCATAACTTCCCTCTTTGCTTTTTCCCAGGCACCTTTTAAAATAATCACTTAAGAGTTCAAGCCCACGAAAAGTTCCAGACACCCCCCACTCGCAACCACCTTATAAGTAATAGATGCTTGTTACCCTGCTCTAATACTTTGGCCGCCTGATGCCAAGAGCCCACTCATTGGAAAAGACCCTGATGCTGCGAAAGACTGAAAGCAAAAGGGGGCAGCAGACGATGAGATGGTTGGATGGCATCACCAACTCAATAGACATGAGTTTGAGCAAACTCAGGGAGACAGTGGAGAACAAGGGAGCCTGGAGTGCTGCAGTCCATGGGGTCGGAAAGAATCGGACACGACTAAGCCACTGAACAACAGCAACAACACTGCTCTCTTTATCTCCCGCTCCAAGCCTGGGACGGAGGGCAGCCCCTCCCCCAGCTCACAGCGCCCCCTGGCTTCTTAGATCTGTAAG
Organism: Budorcas taxicolor; assembly: GCF_023091745.1. Lineage (NCBI taxonomy): Eukaryota > Metazoa > Chordata > Mammalia > Artiodactyla > Bovidae > Budorcas > Budorcas taxicolor. The sequence goes on along the minus strand of NC_068914.1, from coordinate 131,472,497 downwards.
TAGCATATCTTGGACTCGCCTTTGAGCGTTATTAAAGCCTTGTCCTAAATCAATTCGACCACAGGTTTCACCTCCCCAAAACGGGAACTGGATGCTGACGGAGGTACCTGCCCTCCCAGCGGGAAGCTTATGTTGCCTCCTTTAGCAGGTTCCAACCTGCATGTTCTTAGTTTGATACAACACCTCTGGCTTCCAAACAGAACTCTGTCAGAAGACAAACGGACCATGCTCTAGACTCACACACAACTATCCAGCTGACCAACTAGCTTCCTAAGCACGCCCCTGCAAAATGAAGACGAACAGGCTCTCACACTGCAAAAAAAAGAAAAAGACCCTACTTGCAAGGCAGAAGACAAAGGTATTACAAATGTGCCCAATATTTAATTAAAAGTTATACTCACATTAACAAACAAGTAAAGTATATATTCTCTCCTCATCTTTTCCCTGGACAAACATACCTATAAGACAACCTGGAATGCCAGATTCAAACTGAGGCCTCTCAAATCCCAGGGTATTTCATATCGACACATGGCAACCCAAGGAGGCCTTCTTCCCGCATGTGTACACGTGAATCCCCCCAGCCCCATAGGCAAGTTGTTCTCACAGCCTCCCAATCTTGCAAAGAGCTGTTCCTTGTCTGGGGGTCCAGCAGTGCACACAGCAGTGGGGCGAGCCACCCTTAGGATGCAGAAGGGGGAAACGCTCCCTGACAGCAAGCAGGCTACAGTGACCCCATTGAGCCTTGCCTGACTGAGAAGGGGTGAGACTAGAAAAGAGCCAAGCGAGCTTCCCTGAAACATAGGACATGAAGCATGGGCTGCTCTCGCCAAGGTCTAAGGGGGCGACTGACAAGCTCACATACAAGCTTTCAAAAGACACAGATGCTTATCATAAATCTCCCCAAATGTGTCCCAGGGTTCCCTACCCTTCCCTAACCAAGACCTGGCCATCTATCAAAGTACCATTCATTCACTCCTCTTTTGGTAGTCAGAGTATCCACAGTTTGCAGTTTTCATTTCACTGTTAATTGCACAATGTTTTCTGGATTTCTTAAATCCTGTCAACTGGATTGGTTTTGTTTCTCTAAAGCAGTGATTCCTAACCAGGGGCCGTTCTGCCCCCCCACAGGAGACATTTTACTAAGTCTGCAGACACATCTGGTTGTTTCATTCAGTGGACAGAAGACATGGGTGTTGCTGAACATTCTACAATGTTCCGGACAACCCGCCAGAACAGTGAATTATCCAGCCCAGGATGTTAGTGGCTTCCCAGGCGGCACAGTTGGTAAAGAATCGCCTGCCATTAAGGGAGAGACAGGAGACACAGGTTGGATCCCTGGGTGGCGAAGATCCCCTGCAGTAGGGCATGGCAATCCACTCCAGTATTCCTGCCTGGAGAATCTCAAGGGCAGAAGAGCCTGGTGGGCTACAGTCCATGGGGTCGCCAAGAGTCAGACACTACTGAGCACACACACACAACACAAACACACACACAAACACACACATACGGGTGTTAGTAGTGCTAAGACTAGGAAACTGTTCTAGAGGAAGAACGCCTAGAAATTACAGAGGATGCTGTTCACTCCTTTGACCCCACACAGCCAAGCAGAGTGTCGAACCTCAATAAATCCTTGCTGGTGAACTGACTGGCTAACTGGGCCCACTCCTTTATAAAATGTTCACTCACTCAGGAACCCAAGGAAAACGAGTGTGACAGTAACCATGCTCAGCTCCAGGTATGCAAATATGAAGGAGCTGGCAGAAAAGGCAGACAAATAAACTGGTATTTTTAATACAGCTTGAGAAATTACCAGATTATCTGTTTATATGTCTCCCCTCATCAGCCTATAAATCTCCAGGAAAGTAAGGATTCTGTTAAATTCACTTTTGTGGTTCCAGCACCTTCTATGGTAATAGTGGTAGAAACAGTAGCAGATATTTTGGGTCAGCGGGAAAAAATGCAATAATAGGCATAATGTTTTCTCCTTGTTGGTTTTCTTTGGTTTGTTGTAAAGAAGAGTCTAACACAGCCTGGGGGAGAAGGAAGGAAAGCTACCTTGAGGGAAGTTAATGTGAACTAAGCACTTATCACAATCGGTCGGTACCCTCGAGGGATTGGTTGCAGGACTCCATCCCAGCTCCCTCCCCTCCCAACCCCACCCGGCTCCCAAAATTCCCCAGTGCCAAAGTCCCTTATGTACAATGGCTAGTAGAGTCTGCCCTCCGTATTTGCAGGTTCTGCATCCAAGGATTCAGCCAACTGCAGGTCTTGAATTTCGACCCGAAGCTGGTTCAACCCGTTGAGGTGGAACCCACAGATATGGAAACTGTGGACACAAAGGGCCAACCCTACATGCCAGAAACAGTTCTCAGCATGTTCAACGCACTATCTATTTTAAAGCTCATAACACTTCTACAAAAAGCCAGCCTTTACGTGTGAGGAAATGGACCATGAAGGCTGATTAGCTCAAGAACAAAACAAACGGTGCAATCAGGATTTGAACACAGCCAACTTCGGAAACTTTGTTCTTAACCACTATTAGGCACTACGGAGATAGGAGTAAGGATTGGTCCCGTGAAGGCTGGACCTTGTGGTCTTGAAAGAAAAGATTTCAGGTAGAAGGTATGGTACAAGCAAAACCAACACAGCCTGGCTTGTTTCAGGAACTATATCCTTTATCAATCTGACTAAATCATAAAGGGGAATATTGATGAAAGATGATGGCAGAAAAGTAATCATGGCCCGATCATAAGAGACATCAGCAATGCTTCATTTCCCCAAGATTATCAGGGAGCAAGCATATGCTTAGAGTCTAACAGCTCTAGGTGGAATCCCAACCCCATCACTTCACTAATGGTTCTCTCTGAACCTCCATTTCCTCAACTGTAAAACAAACAACATACAAATATAAAATGGGAACTTTATAAAATAGCTATGGAAAAACAACATAACCCATACAAGCACTAAGAACAGGAGCTGATATATATCATGAGTCCAAGCAATGTTAATGACTTATTTTTGCTGTTTTGGAGAAGGAAATAGCTACCCACTTCATTATTCTTGCCTGGGAAATTCCATGGACAGAGGAGCCTGCAGGGCTACAGTCCATGGGGTCAAAAGAGTCAGACACAACTTACTGACTAAACTGACCCCACCACGGTCATTGCTGGTCAAGTTTTTTCACGTGTGAATCTGCAATGTAATGGCAGTTTATTTTCATTAAGCACCAAATTTATTAAACCATCTTCTTCCTAAATGACCTTTGCAGTGAATTCCACAAATTCCACACTTAACAAACACGAACCTACATTCCATATGCACAGACGTCTGCACCCCGCCTCTCATCCCCTCACTACCACCACCCAATGCCTTCTGCACTCACCAGGGCAGCTGTGGAAACACCCAAAGCTTCTCGAAACCATAGATTAAAACCAAGGACAGAAAGGAAAGTGCAGAAAGCTATAACTGCTTAAAGACTTAAAGACTAGCAACTTAAAGACTTTCCAGGCAGGAAGCACACACCTGACCCTTCGTCATCTGCCCGCTCTCACTACTGGTGTCCTCTCTGCCTGGAACATCCTTTGCCCTCTCTCACTACTTCCCCATCCTAACAACCTTCAAGCCTGAGTACAAATACCACTCCCTTTCAGCTTCCCTCCTTCCCCAGAATCAAGCGCCAAGTTCTGTGAATTTCCCCAACCCTTTGCTTTGTATTTTGACTGTTGTAAGGATCACTTATTAAACACAGGTATGAAGCAAGCAACATGCTTTTAAGTGCTATCTGTATGCTATCAGGTAATTTTCACAACAAACCTGTAAGAAATGACTACAAGCCCCATTTTAAAGCTCTGAGAGTTGAACTTACCAGCGGTCATACAACCAGACAGGGAGCTCCAAGCATGTGCTGATAGCTCCACAATCTGAAACTTTTTCACTCTGTTATGCTGTCTCTCTTTAACAGCTCTATTGCCAAGACATTGGTTGATTATATACATACATGCCTGTCCCACAGGATGACAGCAAGTCCTTTGATGGCAGGGACCAGGGCACATTCATCTTTGTAAACCATGGATAGTACTGTACCCATTTCTATAACATTCTTAGGAGAATTAAATTAGACAGGATATTTAAAACACTTAACATACTGCCTTAGGAAACATCACTATGAACAAAGCTAGTAGAAGTGATGGAATTCCAGTTGAGCTATTTCAAATGCTAAAAGATGATGCTGTGAAAGTGCTGCACTCAATATGCCAGCAAATTTGGAAAACTCAGCAGTGGCCACAGGACTGGAAAAGGTCAGTTTTCATTCCAATCCCTAAGAAAAGAAATGCCAAAGAATGCTCAAACTACTGCACAATTGCACTCATCTCACATGCTAGTAAAGTAATGCTCAAAATTCTCCAAGCCAGGCTTCAGCAATACATGAACCGTGAACTTCCAGATGTTCAACTTGGTTTTAGATAAAGCAGAGGAACCAGAGATCAAATTGCCAACATCCGCTGGATCATGGAAAAAGCAAGAGAATGCCAGAAAAACAGCTACTTCTGCTTTATTGACTACGCCAAAGCCTTTGACTGTGTGGATTACAATAAACTGTGGAACATTCTGAAAGAGATGGGAATACCAGACCACCTAACCTGCCTCTTAAGAAATCTGTATGCAGGTCAGGAAGCAACAGTTAGAACTGGACATGGACCAACAGACTGGTTCCAAATCGTCAAATGTCACCCTGCTTATTTAACTTGTATGCAGAGTACATCATGAGAAATGCTGGACTGGATGAAGCACAAGCTAGAATCAAGATTACCTGGAGAAATATCAATAACCTCAAATATGCAGATGACACCACCCTTATGGCAAAAAGTGAAGAAGAACTAAACAGCCTCTTGATGAAGTGAAAGAGGAGAGTGAAAAAGTTGGTTTAAAGCTCAACATTCAGATAAGTAAGATCATGGCATCCAGTCCCATCACTTCATGGCAAATAGATGGAGAAACAGTGGAAACAGTGTCAGACTTTATTTTTCTGGGCTCCAAAATCACTACAGATGATTGATTGCAGCCATGAAATTAAAAGACACTTACTCCTTGGAAGGAAAGTTACAACTAACCTAGACAGCATATTAAAAAGCAGAAATATTACTTTGCCAACTAAAGTCCGTCTAGTCAAGGCTATGGTTTTTCCAGTAGTCATGTATGGATGTGAGAGTTGGACCATAAGGAAAGCTGAGCATCGAAGAATTGATGCTTTTGAACTGAGGTGTTGGAGAAGACTCTTGAGAGTCCCTTGGACTGCAAGGAGATCCAACCATCCCATCCTAAAGGAAATCAGTCCTGAATATTCATTGGAAGGACTGATGCTGAAGCTGAAACTCCAATACTGTGGCCACCTGATGCGACAAGCTGATTCATTTGAAAAGACCCTGATGTTGGGAAAGACTGGAGGCAGGAGGAGAAGGAGACGACAGAGGATGGAGATGGCTCAATCGCATCACCGACTCAATGGACATAAGTCTGAGTAAACTTCGGAGCTGGTGATAGACAGGGAGGCCTGGCATCCCGCAGTCCGTGGGGTCACAGAGAGTCAGACAGGACTGAGCAACTGAACTGAACTGAACATAGTGCCACGCACATAACAAGGGCCTGATAATTCTTTGGCTTTGTTGTCACTGTTGCCAAGTCAGGTGCCAAGAATAAAGCCTTGCACATAAACCCTGAACAGAAGCTTATTTCTGAGGAACAAACACAATGGGTAAGGACCCGACAGAAGACACAAATGCCACTCTCCTCTCGCTACTTAAGGACCTTCCAAGTGGCTCAGTGGTAAAGAATCCACTTGCCAATGCCAGAGATGCAGAAAACGCGGGTTCAATTCCTGGATCAGGGAAGATTCCCTGGAGAAGGGAATGGCAACCCACTCCAGTATTCTGGTCTGGGAAATCCCCTGGACAAAAGAGCCTGGTGGGCTGCAGTACAAGGGGTCCCAAAGAGTAGGACACGTCTGAGCACACAACACAGAACATACTACCTGACTGTTAAATCAGAAGCAGCAAGAGTTGCCTAGAAAGTTTAAGTTTCTATGATAGGGTGAACTGATTTATGTATCTTTCTACCACTATGTGGATGAGAGGGAAACTTTGTGTTTAGCAACACTCCTAAAGCTTGGTTGCTTTCTTGCTGCTCCCCATCCTCCCGAGGGATTTGTCAAAGTTCCCCCCTGAGGGATCAGCACTTAACAAACTCTAAGCTTGGAGAAGAAAATCACAAAAGTAAGTGGAAGCACAAAAGGCAAAATGGAATCTGAAGTTCCGATGCTTATAAACCTAAGCAAACACTTTCTTTTGTCCTCACAGTATTTACAAGACTTTAAACCATCACATTCTTTCCTCATATGTTTTTGTCAGTCACCACCCAGGAGGAGGTAAGCTGTCTCGGAGAAAGCAGCTGTCCATCCTGTCCACTGCTATCCTAACTCACATCTGCTGCACTGTAGTCACTCATTAAATATGGGTCGCCTGACTGGCTGCAATTATTTGCATGTGTGTATATATGAATATGGGCTTCCCCGGTGGCTCAGTGGTCAAGAATCGCCTGCAATGCACAAGCCACAGGAGCTGGGGATTCGATCCATGGATCAGCAAGATCCCCTGGAGGAGGGCATGGTAACCCACTCCAGTATTCTCACCCAGAGAAACCCATGGGCAGAGGAGCCTGGTGGGCTACAGTTCATAGAGTCACAAAGACTTAGCGTGCATGCATACATATATGAATATATGTATTTATGTCAATACATATACGTACATCATTCCACAGTTTATGGATAAATGTGTACATATCCCCACACATAAGTGTACATTGTACATTTATGTACATGTGTTTGTATGTGTGCAGAAGGTTTGTCAGACTGGAAAACAGATACCTGTTTGCCAAAGTTGTGTCTCCTTAACACAACAAAGGCTTCTGGCTGAGTTGTTTCATATTTAAGAAACATATGACAAATGTCATAGCTCACAGGGCTTCCGTCACAGCTCAGTCAGTAAAGAATCTGCCTGCAGTGCAGGAGACCCCGGTTTGATTTCAGGGTCAGGAAGATACCCTTGAGAAGGAAATGGCAATCCATTCCAGCATTCTTGCCTAGAGAATCCCATGAACAGAGGAGCCTGGCAGGCTACAGTCCATGTGGTTGCAACAGTTGGACACAACTTAGCAACTAAACCACCACCACATGGCAAACGTAGACAGTGTATTAAGAAGTAGAGACATCACTCTGCCAACAAAGATCTGTCTAGCCAAAGCTATGGTTTTTCCAGTAGTCATGTATGGATGTGAGAGCTGGACACAAAGAAGGATGAGCGGCAAGGAATTGATGCTTTTGAACTGTGGTGTTGGAGAAGACTCTTGAGAGTCCCTGGATGGCAAGGAGATCAAACCAGTCGATCCTAAAGGAAATAAATCCTGAATATTCATTGGAAGGACTGATGCTGAAGCTGAAACTCCAATACTTTGACCACCTGATGCGAAGAGCTGACTCATTAGAAAAGACCCTGATGCTGGGAAAGATTGAGGGCAGGAGGAAAAAGGTACAACAGAGGATGAGATGGTTGGATGGCATCACCGACTCAATAGAAACGAATTTGAGCAAACTCCGGGAGATGGTGATAGACAGAGAGGCCTGGCGTGCTGCAGTCCGTGGGGGTCACAAAGAGTCAGACATAACTGAGAGACTGAACAACACTATTATCTACATACTAACGATCCAGATGTTAAAAAATCAATCATTTAGAGTAAAAAAAAAGAGAAGACTTAACAAACAATGATACTTGGACTATCTTTCAAAATCCTCCTCCTGTTTATTAGCTTCAGTGTAAAGGCGGGGAGAGCAGTGAAGCGTATAAGGACTAATAATGATTCTTTGCAAATCTGCCAGGTGAAACATTCCAAGTTCTTTTGGCCTGGCCAAGTGTCCTTATTTAAGTTGTAACATATATAACTTACAATTTACAATTTATAACAACGGGAATGATACTATTGACTGGTTATATGTGCCAGATACTGGCAGTCAGTGTTTTGTTTTGTTTTGTTTTTTTCCTATCTAAACTTTACACCAACTCTGCCAGGTAGATGTTATTATCTCCATTTATTCATAATAAAACTAAAACTCAAAAAGATAGAGTAATTTGCTAAAGATACTCTGCTGTTTACCTAGTCATGGCAGTCTATAAACTCAGGATTCGACTCTGAAGCCCAAACTCTTTTTCAGCTCGCCAGGCTCTTCTATCCATGGGATTCTCCAGGCAAGAATATTGGAGTGAGTTGCCATTCCCTTATCCAGGGGATCTTCCTGATCCAGGGATCGAACCCGGATCTCCTGCACTGCAGGTAGATTCTTTACTGCCTGAGTCAAGCAGCATGCATTCAACGGTACCTCTTACACAGTTTTCTAAACACTAACTTTGAGGGATATGTGTTCATGCAGTTTTTATTTGTTGTCCTTGTTCAGCCGCTAAGTCGTGTCCGACTCTTTGCGACCCCATGGACTGTAGCACGCAAGACTTCCCTGTCCTCCACTATCTCCCTAAGTCTGATCAAATTCATGTGGATTTTCATAAGTAATTCTCTGCACAGAAAGAATAGCCCACATGCCAGCCAAGCACACTGAACATCACCCCAGGCTACAGACAGCAAGAGGCAAGTGTGTCTCAGGAACAACCTGCCTGGGCTTCTCAGAAAATGAAGCATTTTCCTCTTGATGATGTCCTCCAAAAGAAATCCAGACTCTAACAGAGCTTCATTCTTGCTCCTTCTAAACAAAAAAAATGGGCTCATTCATTGCAAACGAATGGGAAGTTCTGAACTCATTTCCTTATATTACTTGAAATGAAAGTGCTTTCTGTCTTTAGAGCAAAGAACTGCTGCATGCTATGCCCTTTGAGTAGAACAATCAATACCATGAAGGTGAGAGAAAATGAGCTCTTATATATTTTTAAGGGGAGTGGAGTTATTTTTAAACTTAATGATGGCAGAATTCTAAAGAGAGCAAAGGAAATTCCCAGTTTAGAGAATTCCGCTGCCTTTGCCTGCAAGGATTGGCTGTTACCTCTTTGACCTTCTTTCCAGGAGCAGGCCTGAGAAAGGGAGGGAAACCATATGTTTCCAAAGTTTGTTTGTTTCCTTTTTTAATTTACAGATGTTTCTGAGCATTTGTAACAGCCTGTGAGACTGTTGCAGTTGGTCCTCACCTGGCCCTAGACTCCTTTGCTCCGCATAGGAAAGCACTGTCTACTCCCTCCATGTCCCTAGACCGCACCATCCCTGCAAGAGCCACGCACAGCATCTTCAGCTGAAGGGACTGAAGGTGAAAGGGGCCCCTGACAGTGAGAGAAGCACCAGGGTGTCCCTTCAACATGACCAGGAGGACCGAGAAGAAGCAGAGGGAAGGAGGTCTGCCTCACCTCCAGTCTTCCAGCACAGTCCCTCCTGCCAAGAACTCATTTTTAGACCCTTAACCTGAACGTCCCAGAAAGGAAGGGAAACTTCGACCTCTGAGTGATCCTCAGAGTTCTGATTTCCAGGCTGATTTTAGTTTTGTATGTTTTCTGATTTCAACCCCCTGCCTAAAGCAATCTCCCGGTCACCAGAAGACAGCCACCGTGTAAGCCGAGCAAAATTGCTTTCTGTGACAAAATTCCAGCTCTGATCCCGCAAAGGTACATGACCTTGGGGGAAATTAACTCCTCCTTCTGAAGATTCAGTTTGGAGGGCGGGGGGTACAATGAGGATATAAGATCCATTATTAGAAAGCTGATACAGCCCCAATAAAAATCACCTAGTCCCTGACTCTTTAGCAGCTAGGGTTATCAACGAGTGTTCTGTGTTTATTATGGGCTCACTGCACAAAGCAGCGGAGCCAGGCGGGGTGTCCGTGTTTTCATTGTCCACGACTCCCTCGTTAGCGACTTCTCTTACCAAGCATTCACCAAACCTCAGGAAGATGCCTGGTACCTGCTTCTAGTTCTCCACTGCTCTGAACTTCTACATAGCCTAAGATACATTCTCATTAAGTTCAAGGGACAAAGTTAGCCTAGCTTCTTCTTCCCCTCGGTCCTCGGCAAATCGCTGACCACCACTCAAGCTTGGGAAGAAAGGCGAAAAGACTTTCTTTCCATGGCCAGGACAGGTGTCCGCACATCTCTCCGGGTTAAGGGCTGGGGAAAGGCCCCCTGACTACCGTCTCCAGGTTGGGGAACGACAAAGAAAGGGAGGAGGAAAAGAAGATCCGGATGAAAGGGCCGCTGCGAGGCAGTCCTCGCCGGTGACCCTGTCCTCGGCGCCCCGGGCAGAAAAGGACACGAGTGGGGTGGAGCCGCGAGGGCAAGAGTACCTGAAGATTCCGGCGGCCGTCCGGTTCCTCCTCCACGCAGTGCCCTGTTGCAGGACTCCCTGCACGATCTCCTTCTCGTCCGGCAGCCGATAGACAGGGAAGACGTAGAGCCAACAGAGGACCACAACGCAGAGGGCACTGGCTCCCACGGGCAGCCGGGTCCGCGGGAACTTCCACGCCAGGACGGCCATAGCCCCTCTGGATGTGTGTCGCCGGGCCCGCCCGCAGGGGCTCATCGCAGCCCCGGGGTCCCGGGGTGGGGGTTGGGGGCGAGGGCCGGAGCCTCAGCACCAGGCTAGGCGCAGCGGCGGCGGAGGGTTCCCCCACCGCCGGCCCCCCATGCACACACACCTTCCGCTTTCTTGCACGCACTGGGACGCCCGCTCCTTGGGCGCCCAGAACCCCAAAGGTCAGCGCAAAGATATTTTTTTCCAATGCAACTTTTTCCAAGGATGTCTTGCTAGGGAAAGTGGCCAGGGAGCAAGTCACGAGCTACGGCCATGGTCGTTTCTCCCTGCAGAAGGCGGGCGCCTGGGTCTCCGAGAGCGCGGGGAAGGGGGGGGGGGGGGGGGGGGGGGCGGCGGCGAGGTGTTGCTCCCGCCGGTTCTGCAGCATCACCGTCGCCCTCGGCGTGGGTCCGGGGAGAGGCTCGGCTCCCTCCCAGACATCTGGCCCGCGGCGTCCCCTTCCGAGCGATGCTCCTGCGCCCTTCACTGCCTCTCCCCGCCTCCCGCTCTGCTGAGCCGCCAGGCAGCCCCCCCGCCCGCCTCACGCCGCCCCCTAGACGCGCCAAGTCCTTGGAAATTTCCACGGCGGCCGGGACCGCTAGCCCGCCCCTGGCTTCTCCTCCTGGCTTGCCAGGACCCCCGCTCCCCACCCCTCCCGCAGAAGAAAAGAACTCGCTCTCATCAGTGAATTCAGCCGCGCGCCGCAGCCTTCCGCGGCGCCCGGGACTTCGCAGACACACGCCCGGGGATTGGTGGAAATCAAGGTCTCCCCTCCTTCCCCCACCCGCAAAATTGCCTCCTTTGACCCGTTCAGATCCGCGACGCTCGCCTGGAGAGCGAACTCCCCTCTCCCGCTCTGGTCCCTCCGGAGGTAGAGTCAAACAATAAAATTAAAACAATAAATAATAATCCCCCTCCCCCAAAATGTATATATTCAAATCCCTGAGCGTGGCCGAGGCCGGCGGATAGCCTGACTCTCCGACACACAGCCGGCTCGCCGGGGCTGTCACCCCGCCGCCGTCACCCTCCGCTCTCTCTAACTGGTTGGTTATTAACCCGCAGGGAGGCGCGAGGAGGCCGGCGGAGACTGAGTCCTTGCTGGGCCCCCACCCCCATTCCCCGGTCCCGAAGCCGCGGCTCCAGCGGTCCCGGTGCGCGCGCACAGGCAGGCACACACGCTCGCGGGCTCGCGGGCCCGCGCGCGCGCGCCCACGAAGAGGTGCTTGCACCCCGGGGTCCTCTGCCTCGCCTCCGCCCTGCGGGGAAAGGCACTGCCGCATTCAGATGTGAGGTCAGCTGGTAGCCAAGCAAGCCGACCTCGGGACGTGACAATGCCTTGGAGGCGCGGTCGCCTTCTCTCCCTGTTAGACGACAGGGCCGTCTGTTCCTGGAAGTCTTTCTAGCTCAATCGACCAGCTTATCGCAACCCTAACCTTGGAAAAGCGCCGCCTGGGCGGGTGGTTCCGGGAGCCAGCCTGAGGAACTCCGCCTGTGGCAAAGGTCGTGAGGAAGGAGGCTTCCTCATACACAAAGGCAAGACTGAGCCTCAGGAAACCCCCTGTTCCCAAGCATCTACCCCCAAAACCAGAGTCTGCCTACTTTACTGTTCCATGCTCTCACCTACACCTCTAACTTTACCGGGGGCTGTCCCCCCCCAACCTCTCTCCGAGAAGGAGTTAACTTGCAGCTCCAGTCAATAAAAATTCCTGGGTGTGAGAAGGGTGTCTCAGGCCAGACCTCTCTGTTAGCAGAATAGCTTGTGTGACAGGATTATCCACAGACCTGCCACTATGCACATGATGGTTTACTACCTCTCAACCATAAACAGCACAGAGAGTCTGGAGTATTTTGAAAGTCTTAATTAGCATAGCAAGAATACCAAGAAGAGATAAGAAAGCCTTCTTCAGCGATCAATGCAAAAAAATAGAGGAAAACAACAAAATGGGAAAGACTAGAGATCTCTTTAAGAAAATTAGAGATACCAAGGGAACATTTCATGCAAAGACATTTCATGCTTGATAAAGGACAGAAATGGTATGGACCTAACAGAAGGAGAAGATATTAAGAAGAGGTGGCAAGAATACACGGAAGAACTGTACAAAAAAGATCTTCACGACCCGGATAATCATAATGTGATCACTAATCTAGAGCCAGACATCTTGGAATGTGAAGTCAAGTGGGCCTTAGAAAGCATCACTATGAACAAAGCTAGTGGAGGGGATGGAATTCCAGTTGAGCTCTTTCAAATCCTGAAAGATGATGCTGTGAAAGTGCTGCACTCAATATGCCAGCAAATTTGGGAAACTCAGCAGTAACCACGGGACTGGAAAAGGTCAGTTTTCATTCCAGTTCCAAAGAAAGGATGCAAAAGAATGCTCAAACTACTGTACAATTGCACTCATCTCACATGCTAGTAAAGCAATGCTCAAAATTCTCCAAGCCAGGCTTCAGCAATACGTGAACCGTGAACTCCCTGATGTTCAAGCTGGTTTTAGAAAAGGCAGAGGAACCAGAGATCAAACTTCTAACATTGGCTGTATCATGGAAAAAGCAAGAGAGTTCCAGAAAAACATCTATTTCTGCTTTATTGACTATGCCAAAGCCTTTGACTGTGTGGATCACAATGAACTGTGTAAAATTCTTCAAGAGATGGGAATACCCAACCACTTGTCCTGCCTCTTGAGAAATCTGTATGCAGGTCAGGAGGCAACAGTTAGAACTGGACATGGAACAACAGACTGGTTCCAAATAGGAAAAGGAGCATGTCAAGGCTGTATATTGTCACCCTGCTTATTTAACTTATATGCAGAGTACATCATGAGAAACGCTGGATTGGAAGAAACACAAGCTGGAATGAAGATTGCCAGGAGAAATATCAATAACCTCAGATATGCAGATAACACCACCCTTATGGCAGAAAGTGAAGGGGAACTAAAAAGCCTCTTGATGAAAGTGAAAGAGGAGAGTGAAAAAGTTGGCTTAAAGCTCAACATTCAGAAAACGAAGATCATGGCATCCAGTCCCATCACTTCATGGCAAATGGATGGGGAAACAGTGGAAACAGTGTCAGACTTTAATTTTTTGGGCTCCAAAATCACTGCAGATGGTGAATGCAGCCATGAAATTAAAAGACGCTTACTCCTTGGAAGAAAAGTTATGACCAACCTAGATAGCATATTCAAAAGCAGAGACATTACTTTGCCAACTAAGGTCCGGCTAGTCAAGGCTATGGTTTTTCCAGTAGTCATGTACGGATGTGAGAGTTGGACTGTGAAGAAGGCAGAGCGCTGAAGAATTGATGCTTTTGAACTGTGGTATTGGAGAAGACTCTTGAGAGTCCCTTGGACTGCAAGGAGATCCAACCAGTCCATTCTGAAAGAGATCAACCCTGGGATTTCTTTGGAAGGAATGATGCTAAAGCTGAAGCTCCAGTACTTTGGCCACCTCATGCGAAGAGTTGACTCATTGGAAAAGACTCTGATGCTGGGAGGGATTGGGGGCAGGAGGAGAAGGGGACGACCGAGGATGAGATGGCTGGATGGCATCACGGACTCAATGGACGTGAGTCTGAGTGAACTCCGGGAGATGGTGATGAACAGGGAGGCCTGGCGTGCTGCGATTCATGGGGTCACAGTCAGACTCGACTGAGTGACTGAACTGAACTGAACTGAATTAGCATAGGGCTTTTGTCATTGTTGAGTCAGACTGTTGAGTCAGGCCTCTATACCCTTAAGCACCTGGGAGTATGTTTTGAGTTACTGAATATTCTCTTTCTTTGTTATAAACTGTATCCTTGCAATGTAAGAATCTAAGTAGTGAGTAGTGAAGTCGCTCAGTCGTGTCCGACTCTTGTGACTCCATGGACTGTAACCTACCAAGCTCCTCTGTCCATGGGATTTTCCAGGCAATAGTACTGGAGGGGATTGCCATTTCCTTCTCCAGGAAGAATGTAAGGATATCACTATCTTAAGACTAAGTAGATCTTAAGGGAAAACAAGTTTTCTGATTGACTAACCTTTATCAATAGAAAGTAAGATGGGGCCGTAAAATGTCACCAGATCAGAAGATATTGTAAACAAATGTAAGACCCTTGTAAGAACAAAGATATGCTGATAAGGGTTGGAGCAATGACTGTTTCTTACATTTATCTCTATGCATAACTAAAAGTATAAAAGTAGACCTGAAAATAAAGAAAATGGATCAGTTCCTGGAAAGACTGATTTCCCCGTGTAGTTTCTTTCTTGTTCTCCATTTTTCTGGTTGAATTCCCATCTGGAGTGTGGGTACTCGCCAAGCCTGCTAATTTTGCCTGGGCTTCTAAGATCTGATCGGGGAGGCCTCAGTGTCTCCTCTCCTTCGGGAGAACGGAAAGAAGCCTGAGGCCTACGTAGGTGGTGCAAGTTCCTTGTCTTGGAACTTTATTGGTATTCCACGTAAACCAAGTTATTCAGCCTCTTTTTCTCCACTAATATTTCCTACTACACTATCCTTTTCTAATCTCTCTTTATGCTTCTAATTAAATAGCTTTTTCCTAGGATGCCAACTCCGTATCTGCTTCGAATTCCTTGGATCCACCCGGGCTGGACCCCAGCAGGGCGGAGTCCAGAGACCCATAGTGTCTGCTATCACTGGCAGCCGGGTGAATAGCGCGGCTCCTCCTAGCGGTTGCCTGTACTGTTTGCTTAGGCACCGCATCAAGCATGAAGTGTGCAGGGACAAAGAAATCCCGCAGCCTGCTAACGGGGTCACCTTCGTCGTCAGGAGGTCACAATTTAAGGCCATAGCTTCAGCTGCTCAAGCCCACTTTGGCTACCATGTCCCTCAAATCTACAGTGACTGTTAGGTGGGCTGATGCATCTTTATCTACTGAGAGATGGGACTTGAGAAGTTGATGGAAAGTTATTTATCAAAAATCACTGCTCTCCACCTGCAAGCATGCCCCAGAAATCCCTCCTACTTACTTTAGGCAAATCAAGAGAGATGAAAAAGCGTGAAATCCCAAAGTTAAATCTTACACAGTGGAACCTAATCCAGAGTCTTTGAAATGATGATTACCTGAAGTCTGGCAAAATACCCAACCCACCTTCGTCTGCTCTGGGAAGGGAATTCGGAGAACGGGAGCGGTCCAAGGGGACAAGGAAACATGTCCCATAGTTGCCAGACTGGATAAATCATATACCTCCTTTGTTCCAGTGATTTAAATCGAACCCAGACTATCCCAATTTCTCTCTTCCCCCCTCAGTCCAAGGGATACACTTATTTCAATTTAAGGACTACAAATCAATAGGACAGAAACCACAAATATGGTATGGTTATGAAGGGTCTGTGTGAATGTTTCCCTATTTAACATCATTTTAAAATGCAGCAAAGTTGTGCCTTAAACTGAGGGGCTTCTGTGATGCAGTGTGCTGTTTTTCCTTCTTCTGAAAATTAAGATTCTGTTTCCCTGCAATCCAGCCTCATTACCTGCTTCTCTGGAGCATGAACACTTGAATCTAGGCAGACCATTGCCTGTCCCCTTTCCAAGTCACACAGGCATTTCTTTTGTCACTGTGTTTTGTGGTCCATGTACTTCTCATACGGGATATCTTTTTTTCTCCCTCCATACAAATACAGTGCATCATTAAAGGCCAATCCAAGGTACTAGGGATTTCTCCCCCTGTGTGTTCCCAGATCACCTAAAACACAGACTTCATGAGTAGGAACTCATTAAACATTTCTGATTTCTGCTTCTATTCCCTTTGACCTCCTGATCTGAATGTCTGTAGTGTTACCTGTCTCTGACAGGTGATTAAACTTTTAGATGTGTCCTGTTCTGTTGCTAGCATTTTTCATATGTAACTTTGTCTCAGCAAGGGGGCAGTAAGAATATTGGGTCTCATGTATCAAATGACAAGCCTATACTTTTCACCCAAAGGAGGATCAATGTCTGAGGAAGAGCAGAAACAATATTTTACACTTTTTCCATATTCCTCCAGGTGCCATCTCAGGCTTGAACACACACATACTCAACAATTGTTGCTTGATTACTTTCTTGATAAATCTGAACATCTTTAATTTATTCCAGCTGTTGCTAAGGCATCACTGTTTAAGGAAAGGTATAAAGGCCTATGTTTAATGTTTTAAATAAAATATTTTACCTGATATTTAGCTCTTTGGCTTATATGACTTTTAGTAGGCAGTTTAGGTGTTGTTTTATAGTT
Source organism: Budorcas taxicolor (assembly GCF_023091745.1). Classification (NCBI taxonomy): domain Eukaryota; kingdom Metazoa; phylum Chordata; class Mammalia; order Artiodactyla; family Bovidae; genus Budorcas; species Budorcas taxicolor. The sequence goes on along the minus strand of NC_068914.1, from coordinate 131,455,686 downwards.
CTGCATCTGAGTACACACAAGCGGGGTTTGCTCAATAAATGTCTTTTATTGGACCAGTAAACACCATGTAAACACCATGGGCAAAACTACCTGATATCGTAAGTAAACTTGATGGGCAGCACTTTTGTGACATTGGAGTTGTGAAAGCTGGTCTAAGATACATCCATCACAGAACTGAAGCCATGGAGAACAGAGAGAAAAAGAGCCCCTCTCATTGAACACTCAAGAGAGACCAAAATGCAGAAAGATGATCAGAGTGAATGGGTCAGGTGCAATTTACAAGTTAGCTTGGACACTAATGGTGTGTAGAGAAATATTAATAGTCACATAGAAGTATCTCATTAGAAGATTAAAAATTCAAAAATGTCATCCTTTCTTCAGTCTCCTCTCAAGTTCTTGTTGTCAGAATGTCTTGGAATGAAGAGATAGCCAAAAACACACCCCTTTTTACAACCAGTTATAATACCGAAGTAAATAGGGTTGTAGTGTGAGAAAGATCGAATAAATGCATTTGCTTATCTTCACTCCCTCTTGTGACCCCACTAAAAGGACAGTAAAGCAATAAAAGAGGCATAAACTCAAAAAAAAAAAAAAAAAAGAGAGAGAGAGAAAAGGAAAAGATGCATAAGCAGAAAAATGATGTCAAGAAGTTCACAAGTGGGTAAGCAATTGAAGAGTGATAACTGATTTATCAGAATGGAGAAAACTCTAGGCCTTCAAGTGATATTATGAGTGTGTGTGTGTGTGTGTGTGTGTGTGTAGGCACACAGGATGAAGAAGTATAGATTGAAGCCAACAGGAGTCAAACTAATTGGCATGAAGGAGTTCTTCAAAGGTTCAGAAAATAGAAGTACCTGTTACCTCTGAAGATGGAAGTAATGGATGAAAGAAAATAAGAGGTTTGAAAGTCTATAGAAGGAAGTAATGTCTCTAGGAACAGTTGTGTCCTGTAGCCTGGCTTAACATAAGAGATCAACTTTCCAGAGAGACTGACCAGCACAAACAAAAAAGAAAACCTACAGATTGTGATATACGCAGGAGGTCTCCATCCAAGTAGCCATATCCCTACCTCACACGTGTGGTGAATCCCATCAGTAGATAAAGTCAACTCACACAGACCCACTGGCTTCTTTGTTAGGCTTCAATCTTAAATAACAGTGGCGAATCAAGGATCTAAAAAAATGCAAAAAAATAAAAAGTGGGTAAAAAAAAAAGAGTGGGTAAATCTCCAATAAAAACTATAATAAAATCTTCACAGGGTTAAGAGACAATCCATGAAGCAAGAAAAAAAAAAGACATATTCAAATGACCAGATTAAAAGCATGGTAAACACACACACACACATACACAAAATTTGTAGAAGAGTTGAAAAACAAATTTGAAGAAGTCTCCCAGAAAGTAGATCAAAATCATAAAAAAGAGCAAAAAGAACAGACTCAAGCAGAAAAATAAACATCCAAAATAAAAGGAATGGAAGAGAAAAAAACTAGGAGAAAATTTTCAAAGACCTACTTTAAAAGTCCTAAAATTAGAGTCCATCAAGGACTCAACATAAGGAATAAAAAAGACCCACAACAAAGGATATATGACAGTGAAATTTTAGAAAGCAAGGAAGAAAAATTTGTGAAAGATTTTTTTTTAACACAAAAGACTGGAAATAATGAAGGCATTAGATTTATTTAAAAAAAAAAAAAAAGGCATTAGAAACCAGAAGGAAATGGAGATAGGTTATCAAAATTCTTAAGGACTTTTTTTATAGCCTCAAGTTCTCTGTAGAGTCAACATGTGACTCAAACCTGAAGATAGAATAGAATTTTCAAATGCAGATTTCAAACTTTCAAAAGTCTTAAAAATTTTACTCCTGGGTACTCTTTCCTGGGAAGATACTGGAAAGAGTCCACTAAAATTAGTTTACGAAGAAAAAAATGAATTAGGGATCGAAGGTTCTCATACAAAAGGGGAATAAAGGGAATTCCTAGGGAAATAGCCTCGGATCAGAAGAACAATTAATAACTCCTGGTTTTAGCTCAAAAGTAACTTGGAAGTTGTAACTCCCATCCTTCCCAGAAAGCTGAACAAGCTGTAAATCAACTTCTGTTGCACCATCAGAGAACTGAGGTCACAAGGCAAACCACTAGTCTGGAGACATAGGCAGAATTCAAAGCCAGAGCTGAGACCTGTTTATTTGAAATAGAAGATATGGAGCCAAAAACTGGTAGGAGCAAAGCATCCTAACTTGGAGTTGGTAAAAATGGAATTTCTGAAAGTTGAATGTGGACTAGCAAGAGTCAGAAACTCCTAGGAATAATAATGAGGTGGGTCTCTATTTTGTAAAATTTAACTCCAGGAATCCCACCAGGCTCTCAGGATAAAAAACTGAGAAAGATCCTTTTAAGACTCTGGCAGGGGTAGAGAAGAGTAACTATTGTAAAATATGTAAAATATGCTCAGAAGATTCTTGATAGCAAAGTCCTATCATATCTCTATCCCATCTAGAGGAATAGCACTTCTCCCATTTTAACAGTTATCTTCCTGCCTCAGTTAAGCTGAGAAAACAAAACTATGTAACATTCGTGAAGTCCACAGCCCAGGGACACAGGTCTTTGATCATAATATCATGAAAGGTTTGCCTTCTTCCATACCTTGTGCTGTGCTGTGCTTAGTTACTCAGTCATATCCAACTCTTTGCAACCCCATGTATTGTAACGTACCAGGCTCCTCTGTCCATGGGGATTACCCTGGCAAGAATACTGGAGTGGGTTGTGATGCCCTTCTCCAGGGGTTCTTCCCAACCCAGGGATTAAATCCAGGTCTCCTGCACTCCAGGCAGATTCTTTACCATCTGAGCCACCAGGGAAGCCCAAGAATACTGAAGTGGGAGCCTATCCCTTCTCCAGGAGATCTTCCCGACCCAGGAATTGAACAGCAGGCTCCTGCACTATGGGCAGATTCTTTACCAGCCAAGCTACCAGGGAAGCCGCTTCTACCCCTTACAACCAGACTAACAAGTTTTTAAATAAAATAAAAAATATATTTGATGAGCTTATCAGTACTGCATATAGCTGAGGAGAGAATCAGCAAGCCAGAAAACAGGTCTAAATAAATTCTCAAACTAAATGTGGGATCAGTTCAGTTCAGCTCAGTCACTCAGTTGTGTCTGGCTCTTTGCAACCCCATGAATCACAGCACGCCAGGCCTCCCTGTCCATCCCCAACTCCTGGAGTTCACTCAGACTCATGTCCATCGAGTCAGTGATGCCATCCAGCCATCTCATCCTCTGTCGTCCCCTTCTCCTCCTGCCCCCAATCCCTCCCAGCATCAGAGTCTTTTCCAATGAGTCAACTCTTTGCATGAGGTGGCCAAAGTACTGGAGTTTCAGCTTCAGCATCAGTCCTTCTAATGAACACCCAGGGTTGATCTCCTTTAGAATGGACTGGTTGGATCTCCTTGCAGTCCAAGGGACTCTCAAGAGTCTTCTCCAACACCACAGTTCAAAAGCCTCGATTCTTCGGCACTCAGCTTTCTTCACGGTCCAACTCTCACATCTATACATGACCACAGGAAAAACCATAGCCTTGACTAGACAGACCTTTGTTAGCAAAGTAATGTCTCTGCTTTTTAATATGCTATCTAGGATGATCATAACTTTTCTTCCAGGGAGTAAGCGTCTTTTAATTTCATGGCTGCAACAGAAAATAGTTAATTCAAGACATATTAAATAGGCATTTCCTGGAGGATGACCAAGACTGAGGAGTAGGAAGATTGAGTTCACCTTTCACAGGCATACCAAAATTAAAACTATGTACAATATATTATTTAGTTCGGTTCAGTCACTCAGTCAGGTCTGACTGTGGCTCAGATCATGAACTCTTTATTACCAAATTCAGACTTAAATTGAAGAAAGTAGGGAAAACCGCTAGACCATTCAGGTATGACCTAAATCAAATCCCTTATGATTATACAGTGGAAGTGAGAAATAGATTTAAGGGCCTAGATCTGATAGATAGAGTGCCTGATGAACTATGGAATGAGGTTTGTGACGTTGTACAGGAGACAGGGATCAAGACCATCCCCACGGAAAAGAAATACAAGAAAGCAAAATGGCTGTCTGGGGAGGCCTTACAAATAGCTGTGAAAAGAAGAGAGGCGAAAAGCCAAGGAGAAAAGGAAAGATATAAGCATCTGAATGCAGAGTTCCAAAGAATAGCAAGAAGAGATAAGAAAGCCTTCTTCAGCGATCAATGCAAAGAAATAGAGGAAAACAACAGAATGGGAAAGACTAGAGATCACTTCAAGAAAATCAGAGATACCAAGGGAACATTCCATGCAAAGATGGGCTCGATAAAGGACAGAAATGGTATGGACCTAACAGAAGCAGAAGATATTAAGAAGAGGTGGCAAGAATACACGGAAGAACTGTACAAAAAAGATCTTCATGACCAAGATAATCATGATGATGTGATCACTAATTTAGAGCTAGACATCTTGGAATGTGAAGTCAAGTGGGCCTTAGAAAGCATCACTATGAACAAAGCTAGTGGAGGTGATGGAATTCCAGTTGAGCTATTTCAAATCCTGAAAGATGATGCTGTGAAAGTGCTGCACTCAATATGCCAGCAAATCTGGAAAACTCAGCAGTGGCCACAGGACTGGAAAAGGTCAGTTTTCATTCCAATCCCAAAGAAAGGCAATGCCAAAGAATGCTCAAACTACTGCACAATTGCACTCATCTCACATGCTAGTAAAGCAATGCTCAAAATTCTCCAAGCCAGGCTTCAGCAATACGTGAACCGTGAACTCCCTGATGTTCAAACTGGTTTTAGAAAAGGCAGAGGAACCAGAGATCAAATTTCTAACATTGGCTGTATCATGGAAAAAGCAAGAGAGTTCCAGAAAAACATCTATTTCTGCTTTATTGACTATGCCAAAGCCTTTGACTGTGTGGATCACAATGAACTGTGTAAAATTCTTCAAGAGATGGGAATACCCGACCACCTAACCTGCCTCTTGAGAAATCTGTATTCAGGTCAGGAAGCAACAGTTAGAACTGGACATGGAACAACAGACTGGTTCCAAATAGGAAAAGGAGTATGTCAAGGCTGTATATTGTCACCCTGCTTGTTTAACTTATATGCAGAGTACATCATGAGAAACGCTGGATTGGAAGAAACACAAGCTGGAATGAAGATTGCCAGGAGAAATATCAATAACCTCAGATATCCAGATGACACCACCCTTATGGCAGAAAGTGAGGAGGAACTCAAAAGCCTCTTGATGAAAGTGAAAGAGGAGAGTGAAAAAGTTGGCTTAAAGCTCAACATTCAGAAAACGAAGATCATGGCATCTGGTCCCATCACTTCATGGCAAATAGATGGGGAAACAGTGGAAACAGTGTCAGACTTTATCTTTTTGGGCTCCAAAATCACTGCAGATGGTGATTGCAGCCATAAAATTAAAAGAGGCTTACTCCTTGGAAGAAAAGTTATGACCAACCTAGATAGTATATTAAAAAGCAGAGATATTACTTTGCTGACTAAAGTTCGTCTAGTCAAGGCTATGGTTTTTCCTGTGGTCATGTATGGATGTGAAAGTTGGACTGTGAAGAAGGCTGAGCGCTGAAGAATTGATGCTTTTAAACTGTGGTGTTGGAGAAGACTCTTGAGAGTCCCTTGGACTGCAAGGAGATCCAACCAGTCCATTCTGAAGGAGATCAACCCTGGGATTTCTTTGGAAGGAATGATGCTAAAGCTGAAGCTCCAGTACTTTGGGCACCTCATGCAAAGAGTTGACTCATTGGAAAAGACTCTGATGTTGGGAGGGATTGGGGGCAGGAGGAGAAGGGGACGACCGAGGATGAGATGGCTGGACGGCATCACGGACTCGATGGACATGAGTCTGAGTGAACTCCAGAGATGGTGATGGACAGGGAGGCCTGGCGTGCTGTGATTCATGGGATCGCAAAGAGTCGGACACGACTGAGCGACTGAACGGAACTGAACCATTGTATACAATACACTTTTGGTGAGAAAGCCCAGAAGACTAGCAGAAAAGATATTCTACAACTAAAGATATAATGAGGGAACTGGAAAAGGGTGGGCAGAAAGTATGGAGACATGATACAGCCAAGACCCATACTTCTCAATGGGTAACCCACAAATGAAAGGATAATTATAATTTCAGGAGTACTTCCCTAGGAACAAGGAGAAGACCTCACTACCCTGGGGGTCCTGCACTGGGAAGATGAGGCCCCAGCATATTTGGCTTTGAAAGTCAATGGGTCTTACTCTTGGGAAGGGAGATCCAGAGGGATGTGGGAAAGAGACTTCACCTTTAAAAAATGCACACAAAGTCTCATGGTTGAGGACACAGGTCAGGGGCAATAGTATGAATGGAGACTGGGACAGACTCACCTTTGCTTTTGGAGAGCCTCCCAGAGAGGCAGGAAGAAACTGGAGCTCACCTTGGGGACAAGGACACTGGGGACAGTAATTTGCAGAAGCTTGTTCTACCATGAGAAAAATGTTGCTGGAAATCCCCATTTAGAAACATTCCCTTTAGCTTTTTCATGCCAGAACCTGGCCCCACCTATTGCACTCTTGACACCAGCACTGGATCTCCTATGGCCAAGAGACTAGGCAGGTAGGGACACAGACCCACCACCAACAGGCAGACACCAGCCTCAGGACTGTGGGAGCCCTGCAGCCTGCCATGTAAAGATACAACCCATCCACCACTAGGCCAACACCAACTCTGGGACACCTTGGACACCTCAGCTACTCACCCTGGGATCTGACCTCACCCACCAGAAAGGCACCACAAGCTTTGAGACACTCCTGATCTCACAGCAAGAAGAGTTAGGAACTAGCCCCACTGACTAGAGGGCCAGCACCAGCTCCAGGACCCTCACGGCCTTGCAACCAGAGACCCCAGAACCTGGCTCTGCCTACAAGCAGACCAACACCGGCTCCAAGACACCTTGAACTCCTTAGCCAGCTGCCTTGGGATCCAACAGCTTTGGGACATCTCTAACACCACATCCAGCTGTATCAAGAACTGGACCCATCCACCACCAGGACAAAATTAAATCCAGGGTCCTTGGTCCCACAGCTTCTGCTACAGAACTCAGCTCCAACCACCAGTGGGCCAGCATTAGTTCTGAGACATGATAGGGCTCTGTAGCAAGCCACCTTGTGATCTGGCACCAAACTCTACACAAGACAAGGCCTGGCAATCAAGTGGACCAAGGGCCAGCCTCACTTAGCAGACTGCTCACAGTAGTGAGCCCATTACAGCTGAGGGACACACACAGACCACATAGAGAGCACCACTGGGGCATATAGTTCTGATGATCGGAGAGGAGTACACTGTTGGATGCATAGGATGTCTCACCCTCTCCCCCAAAAAAGCATCTTCTCCTAGGTTGGGAAACAGCCAACCTACCATACACATAGAAATAAATACAGCAAAGTAGGCAAAATGAGGCAACATAAGAATATGTTCCAAAATAAGGAACAAGATAAAATCCCTGGAGAATAAAGTAAAGTGATGATGACAATAAGAAATGTACCCAATAAAGAGCATAAGGTAATCATCACCATTGGTAGTTGGTTGTTCAGTCGCTAAATTGTGTCCAACTCTTTGCAACCCCATGGACTACAGCATGCCAGGTTCCTCTGCCCATGGAGATTTCCAGGCAAAAATACTGGAGTGGATTGCATTTCCTTCTCCAAGGGATCTTCCCACATCAGGTATTGAACCCATGTCTCCTGCACTGACAGGCAGATTCTTTACCACTGAGCCACTAAAGCTGTTCAAAGAACCTGAAAGAAAATTACACAAACAGAGAAGTTGAAAGTTTTTAACAGTTAAAAATATAAAGAGAAAACAAAAAGAGATAAAGAATATAATCTGAGAGAAGTAGCTCAGTCTTGTCTGACTCTTTGCAACCCCGTGGACTGTAGCCCACCAGGCTCCTCTGTCCATGGGATTCTTCAGGCAAGAATACTGGAGTGGCTTGCCATTTCCTTCTCCAGGGGATCTTCCCAACCCAGGGATCAAACCCAGGTCTCCCGCATTGCAGGCAGACGCTTTAACCTCTGAGCCACCAGGGAAGCTACAGAATATAATAACTGAAATAAAAAGTACACTAGAAGGAATCAACAGTAGACTAGATGATACAGAAGAATGTATCAAATAGATGGAAGAGAGTAGTGGAAATCACTGAAGCTGAACAGAAAAAAGAATAAAAAAGAAACAAGGACAGTTTAAGAGAACTCAAGGACAACATAAAGCAGTCTAACATTCATATTATTGACGTAGATAAAGGGGCTGAGAATATATTTGAAGACATAATAACTGAAAATTTTCCTAACATGGGAAAGAAATATACAGGTCCAATAAGCACAGAGAGTCCCAAACAGGATTAATGCAAAGAGGACTGCACCAAGGCATATTGTAACTAAAATCACAAAAGTTAAAGCTAAGGGACAATATTAAAAGCAGCCAGGTAAAAATAGTAAGTTATATACAAGGAACTTTGATAAGGCTATCAGCTGACTTATCAACAGAAAATTGCAGGCGACAAGGGAGTGACAGGATATATTTAAAATGATGAAAGGGAAAAACCTACAACTAAGAATACTCTGGTTGGCAAGGCTTTCATTCAGATTTGATGGTGAGATCACAAGTTTTACAAACAAGCAAAAGTTAAAAGAGTTCAGCACCACCAAACCAGCTTTACAGGAAATGTTAAAAGAGACTTCTCTAAGCAAAAGAAGAGAAAGCCAAAATTAGAAATACGAAAATTGCAAGAAGAAAAAACTCACTTGTAAAGGCAAATATGTAGGAAAGGTAGTAAATCAACCACCTATAAAGCTGGTAGGAAGATCAAAAGGCAAAAGTAGTCAAAGTTTCTATCTCCACAGCAAGTAGTTAAGGAATACACAGAACAACAAGATGTAAAATATGTCAAAAACAGTGAAAGTGCGGGAGGAAATAAAAATACGGGAATTTCAAAAATGCATTTGAACTTAAGAGATCAGGAACTTAATCACACATATGTAGGGACTGCTGTATATAAACCTCATGGTAACCACCACAAACCAAAAATCTATATTAGATACACACACACACACACACAAATAGAAAGGAAGGAGCTTGAACATAATACTAAAGCTAGTCATCAAATCACAAGGGAAGACAGGAAAAGAAAAAGAAATGAATGAAAAAGAGCTACAAAAACAAAGCAAAAGCAAATAAAAAAATAGCAAAAGTATGCACCTTTCAATAATTTCTTTAAATTTTAATAGGCTAGATGTTCTAATCAGAAGATATAGAATGGATGAATAGATACAAAGACAAGATACACACATATGTATGCTGCCTAAAAGAGATTTACTTCAGCTCTAAAGACAAACAGAGACTGAAAGTGAGGCAATGGGAAAAATTATATCATGCAAATAGAAATCAAAAGAAACCTGGGGTAGCAATCTTATATAAGACAAAATAGACCATAAAGCAAACACTGTAATAAGATACAAAGAAGGCCATTGTGTAATGATCAAAGGATCAACCCAAGAAGATATTAGAATTATAAATATATAGGCACTCAACATTGAAGCATCTAAATATATAAAGCAAATATTAACAAGCATAAACAGAGAAATCAACAGTAACACAACAACAGTGGAGGACTTTACCACTCCATAAATGGGCAGATCATTCAAACAGAACATAATAAGGAAACACAAGGCTTAAATGACACTTTAGACCAGAAAAATTTTACATATATATAAAACATTCCATCCAAAAAGCAGCAGAGCACACGATAATTTCAAGTGCACATGAAGTATTCTCCAGTATAGATCATATGCTACAACACTAAACAGGTCTCGGTGAAAGGAAGGAAACTGAAATCATATCAAGAATGTTGGTGGTTCAGTGGTCAAGATTCAGTGCTTCTAACACAAGGGAAATGGGTTCAATCCTGGTCAGGGAGCTTATATTCCACATGCTGCATGGCAAAAAAAAAAAAAAAGGAAAAAAATTTTCTGCCAATTTTATGCCACAAGAAATTACCTACAAGGGAAAAAGAAATGTAAAAAACACAAGTATATGGAGGCTGAACAATATACAACTAAACAACAAATGGATTACTGAAGAAACCAAAGATGAAAGAACATTCTGGAGGCAAATGAAAATTAAAGCATAACGATGCAAAATATGAGATGCAGCAAAAGAAGTTTTAACAGGAAAGTTTATAGCAATGCAAGCTTACCTCAGGAAATAAGAAAAATGTCAAATAAAAATCAAATCATATACCTAAAGGAACTGGAAAAAGAACAAACAAAATCCAAAGTTAGTAAATGGAAATAAAGCATAAAGATCAGAAAAGAAATGGTGAAATAGAGACCAAAGAAATAGAAAAAATCAATGAAACCAAATGCTTCTTCTTTGAAAAGATAAAATTATAAACTTTTAGCCTAGACTCATCAAGAAAAGAAAAAGAAGGCCTGAAGAAATAAAATCAAAAATGAAAGAAGTTAGAACCAATACCACAGAAATATAACTAAGGATCATAAGAGATTACTGCATAGAACTATATACTAATAAAATGGAAAATCTGGAAGAAATGGACAAATACTTAGAAATGTACACTCTCCCAAGTCTGAACCAGGAAGAAATAGAAAATATGAAGAAACAAATTATCTGTTCGGTTCAGTTCAGTCGCTCAGTCGTGTCCGACTCTTTGCGACACCATGAACCGCAGCATGCCAGGCCTCTCTGTCCATCACCAACTCCTGGAGTTCACCCAAACCCATGTCCATTGAGTTGGTGATGCCATCCAACCATCGTATCCTCTGTCGTCCCCTTCTCTTCCTGCCCTCAATCTTTCCCATCATCAGGGTCTCTTCCAATGAGTCAGCTTTTCACATCAGGTGGCCTGATGTTGTTTCAGCTTCAACATCAGTCCTTCCAATGAATATTCAAAACTGATCTCCTTTAGGATGGACTGATTGGATCTCCTTGCAGTCCAAGGGACTCTCAAGAGTCTTCTCCAACACCACAGTTCAAAAACATCCATTTTTCCTCTTTCCGTCTCCCGCCACTGCACCAAGAGGAGTCACCACCATGTCCGCGCATCTTCAATTGATGGTCGTGCGGAACTGCTCCAGCTTCTTGATCAAGGGGAATAAGCAGATGTACAGGGCCGAGCTGAATAACCTGAAAGCGCGCAACTCCTTCCGCTATAATGGGCTCATTCACTGCAAGACTGTGGGTGGAGCCGGGGGCGGACAGCAAAGGAGTCGTGGTGGTGATGAAGAGATCGGCCAGTGCAAGCTGGCCACTTCCTACATGTGGACCACCATCAACAAGAACGCCCAGGCCACCCTCAGCAGCATCCAGCACATGATCCGGAAGAACAAGTACCACCTGGATTTGCACATGGCCGCCATCCACAGAGCCAGCACCATCCTGTGCAGCCAGAAGCCTGTGATGGTGAAACCACCCCACCAAGAGCTCCTGAGCCTCTGGCCTCCCCTCCCCAGAGCAATAAAGCTGTCAGCCACTGCCTTACAGCATCAAAAACAAACAAACAAACAACCACACAGAAATATATCTACCTAAAGAAACTAAAGACCTATATATAGAAAACTATAAAACACTGATGAAAGAAATCAAAGAGGACACTAATAGATGGAGAAATATACCATGTTCATGGATCAGAAGAATCAATATAGTGAAAATGAGTATACTACCCAAAGCAATCTATAGATTCAATGCAATCCCTATCAAGCTACCAATGGTATTTTTCACAGAGCTAGAACAAATAATTTCACAATTTGTATGGAAATACAAAAAAACCTCAAATAGCCAAAGCAATCTTGAGAAAGAAGAATGGAACTGGAGGAATCAACCTGCCTGACTTCAGGCTCTACGACAAAGCCACAGTCATCAAGACAGTATGGTACTGGCACAAAGACAGAAATATAGATCAATGGAACAAAATAGAAAGCCCAGAGATAAATCCACACACCTATGGACACCTTATCTTTGACAAAGGAGGCAAGAATATACAGTGGATTAAAGACAATCTGTTTAACAAGTGGTGCTGGGAAAACTGGTCAACCACTTGTAAAAGAATGAAACTAGAACACTTTCTAACACCATACACAAAAATAAACTCAAAATGGATTAAAGATCTAAACCTAAGATCAGAAAATACAAAACGCCTAGAAGAGAGCATAGGCAAAACACTCTCTGACATAAATCACAGCAGGATCCTCTATGACCCACCTCCCAGAATATTGGAAATAAAAGCAAAAATGAACAAATGGGACCTAATTAAACTTAACAGCTTCTGCACAACAAAGGAAACTATAAGCAAGGTGATAAGACAGCCTTCAGAATGGGAGAAAATAATAGCAAATGAAGCAACTGACAAACAACCAATCTCAAAAATATACAAGCAACTCCTACAGCTCAATTCCAGAGAAATAAACGATGCTTTCAAAAAATGGGCCAAAGAACTAAATAGACATTTCTCCAAAGAAGACATACAGATGGCTAACAAACACATGAAAAGATGCTCAACATCACTCATTACCAGAGAAATGCAAATCAAAACCATGATGAGGTACCATTTCACGCCAGTCAGAATGGCTGCGATCCGAAAGTCTACAAGCAATAGATGCTGGAGAGGGTGTGGAGAAAAGGGAAGCCTCTAACACTGTTGGTGGGAATGCAAACTAGTACCGGCACTATGGAGAACAGTGTGGAGATTCCTTAAAAAACTGGAAATAGAACTGCATTATCACCCAGCAATCCCACTGCTGGGCATACACACCAAGGAAACCAGAATTGAAAGAGACACGTGTAACCCCAATGTTCATCACAGCACTGTTTATAATAGCCAGGACATGGAAGCAACCTAGATGTCCATCAGCAGATGAATGAATAAGAAAGCTGTGGTACATATACACAATGGAGTATTACTCAGCCATTAAAAAAAATACATTTGAATCAGTTCTAATGAGGTGGATGAAACTGGAACCTATTATACAGAGTGAAGTAAGCCAGAAAGAAAAACACCAATACAGTATACTAACACATATATATGGAATTTAGAAAGATGGTAGTGATAACCCTGTATGTGAGACAGCAAAAGAGACACAGATGTATAAAACAGTCTTTTGGACTCTGTGGGAGAGGGAGAGGGTGGGCTGGTTTGGGAGAATGGCATTGAAACATGTATAATATCATATATGAAATGAGTCACCAGCCCAGGTTCAATACATGATACTGGATGCTTGGGGCTGGTTCACTGGGACGACCCAGAGGGATGGTATGGGGAGGGAGAAGGGATGGAGGTTCAGGATGGGGAACACGTGTATACCTGTGGTGGATACATGTTGAACTATGGCAAAACCAATACAATATTGTAAAGTAATTAACCTCCAATTAAAATAAATAAATTTATATTTTTAAAAATCCATTTTTCAGCACTTAGCTTTTCTTATAGTTCAGCTCTCACATCCATACACGACTACTAGAAAAGCCATAGCCTTGACTAAATGGGCCTTTCTTTGGCAAAGTCATATCTCTGCTTTTTAATGCACTGTGTAGATTGGTCATAGAGATCATAGATTTCTTCTAAGGAGCAAGTGTCTTTTCATTTCATGGCTACAGTCACCATCTGCAGTGATTTTGGAGCCCCCCAAAATAAAGTCTGTCACTGTTTCCATTGTTTCCCCATCTATTTCCCATGAAATGATGGGACCAGATCTTAGTTTTCTGAATGTTGAGTTTTAAGGCAACTTTTTCACTTTCCTCTTTCACTTTCATCAAGAGGCCTTTTAGTTCTTCTTCATGTTCTGCCATAAGGGTGTCATCTACATATCTGAGGTTATTGATATTTCTCCCATCAATCTTGATTCCAGCTTGTGCTTCATCCAACCTGGCATTTCACATGAGGTACTCTACATATAAGTTAAATAAGTGGGGCAACAATATCCCACCCTGATGTACTCCTTTCCCAATTTAGAACCAGTCCGTTGTTCCATGTCCAGTTCTAACTGCTGCTTTTTGACCTGCACACAGATTTCTCAGGAAGCAGGTAACGTGGTCTGGTATTCTGTCCATCTGTGGGGTCACAAAGAGTTGGACACGACCGAGTGAATTTTACCTTCTAAATCACTTTTTAAACCAGACAAAGATTCCATATAAAAGAGAATTACAGGCCAATATCACTGATGAACATAGGTGGAAAATCCTCAACAAAATATCAGCAAACTGAATTCAACAATACAATAAAGGAACAAACATCATGTTAGAGTAGGTTTTATGTTAGGGATCAAAGAATGGCTCAATATCTGCAAATCAATGCATGTAATAAACCACACAAACCAATTGAAAACTAAAAGTCAAATGTTTTTCAATAGATGCAGAAAAAGCTTTAGACAAAATTCAGCATCTGTTTGTGATAAAAAAAAAAACTTTCCATAAAGTGGGCATGAAGGGAACATATCACAACATAATAAGGGCCATATTTGATAAGTCCACAGCTCGCATCATCCTCAGTGGTGAAAAGCTGAAAGCATTTGCCCTAAGAGTAAACAGGACAAGGATGTCCTTTCTTTCAAACTTTATTCAACATAGTATTGGAAGTCCTAGCCACAGATATTGGAGTAAAAAAAAAAAAGTTAAAGGAAGACAAAATGGAAGGGAAGAAGTAAAACTGTCTGTTTGCAAATGACATGCTACTATACATAGAAAATTCTAAAGATGCCACCAAAAAACTATGAGGGTTCAGTAAATTCAGTAAAGTTGCAATTAAAATTAATTGAGCAATCTGTTGCATTTCTATACACTAACAACAAACTATCAGAAAGAAACCAAGTAAACAATCCCATTTATGATCACATAAAAAATAATAATATACATAGGAATAAATCTAACTAAGGAGGCAAAAGACCTGTCCTCAAAAAACCAAAAGACACTGATGAAAGAAATTGAAGATGATACATACATATGGAAAGATATACTGTTTCCTTGGATTTGAAGAATTAATAATATTAAAATGACCATATTCCCTATCAAAATATCAGTGACATTTTTCACAGAACTAGAACAACTAATTCTAATATGTATGGAAGCCCAAAGACCCCAAAGAGCCAAAACAATCTTGAGAAAGATGGAAGTATAATGCAACCTGATTTCAAAATATCCTACAGAGCTACAATAATCAAAATAGCATGGTACTGGCACAAAAACAGACACAAGGACTAATTGGAACAGAATAGAGAGACCAGAAGTGGACCTACACTTATATGGGCAATTAATTGTAATTAACCTCCAATTAAAATAAATAAATTTATATTTTAAAAAATCCATTTTTCAGCAATTAATCTATGAGAAATGAGGCAAGAATATACAATGAAGAAAAGACAGTATCTTCGATAAATGGGGTTGAGAAAACTGGAGAGCTATCTGCAAAAGAATCAAACTGCACTACCATTTCACACTATATGCAAAGTAAACTCAAAATGGATTAAAGTCTTGAAATCTAAGACCCAAACAGAAAACTTCTGGAATAAAATATAGGCAGTACTCTCCTTCACATTAGTCTTAAGCAATATATTTTTGGATGTTTCCTCACGCAAGGGAAACAAAAACAAAAATAAGCAAATGGGATTACAACAAACTAAAAGGCTTTGCACAGCAAAGGAAACTATCAACAAAATGAAAAGGCAATCTACTGAGTTGGAGAAGATATTTGCAAACAATGTATCAGACAATGAATTAATATCCAAAATATACAAAGACTCATATAACCCAACACCAAACGAATAAGTAATTCAATTTAAAAAAATGGGAAGAGGATCTGAATAAACTGTTCTTCCAAAGAAGGCATAGAGATGGCCCATGAGCATATGAAAAGATGCTCAACATCACTAGTCATCAGTTCAGTTCAGTTCAGTTCAGTTGCTCAGTCATGTCCGACTCTTTGCGACCCCACAAATCACAGCACGCCAGGCCTCCCTGTCCACCACCAACTCCTGGAGTTCACTCAGACTCACGTCCATCGAGTCAGTGATGCCATCCAGCTATCTCATCCTCTGTTGTCCCCTTCTCCTCTTCCCCCAAATCCCTCCCAGCATCAGAGTCTTTTCCAATAAGTCAACTCTTGGCATGAGGTGGCCAAAGTACTGGAGTTTCAGCTTTAGCATCATTCCTTCCAAAGAAATCCCAGGGCTGATCTCCTTCAGAATGGACTGGTTGGATTTCTTGCAGTCCAAGGGGCTGTCAAGAGTCTTCTCCAACACCACAGGGAAATGCAACTCAAAACCACAATGAGATATCAACTTATATCTGTCAAATTGCTATTGTTAAAAAGTCTACATATCACAAGTGTTGGCAAGGATGTAGAGAAAAGAGAACCCTCATGCACCACTGGTGAAAATATAAACTGATGCAATCACAATGGAAAACAGTATGGAGATTCCTCAAAAAATTAAAAATATACCTACAATCTGATACAGCAAATCCACATCTGGGTATATATCTGAAGAAAACCAAAACACTAATTAAACAAGCTATATGCACCCTTATGTTCACTGCAGCATTATTTACAAAGATAAGATATGGACGAACCTAAGTGTCAACTGATAGATGAATAAATAAAGAAGATGTAATATATATCCATATATGCTATGGAATTAAAAAAGAAGGAAATCTTGCCATTTGCAATAACATGATGGACCTAGAGAGTATTATGCTAACTGAAATCAATCATAAAAGAAAGACAAATACTATATTATTTTGCTTACATGTGGAACCCAAAAAACAAATGAATAAATATAAAATAGAAACAGAGTCATAGATATGAAGAATGAACAGGTGATTGGTTTCCAGAGGGGAGGGGGTCAAGGGAGGAAAGAAATAGGTGAGGGAGATTAAGAGATACAACTTTGTTACAAAATATATGAGTCATGCATATGAAATGTACACTGTGGTGATCATAGTCAATAATTATGCAATATCTTTGTATGGAAACATATTGTAGCTAGATTTATCAAGGTGATCATTTTGTATAGAAATGTATAGAAGTATCAAATCACTATGCTTTGTAACAGGAACTAGCATAATGTTATAGATCAGTTACACCTCGAAAACAAACAGACTTATATAAAATGAGATCAGATTTTTGGTTACCAGTTCTGGAATAGGCGAGAGAAAAATTGGATGAAGGTGGTTAAAATGTGCAAACTTGTGGCTATTAGATTAATAAGTATACTAGAGATATAGCATACAACATGATAAATTTAATTAACAATGCCATATATTATACATGAATGTGATTTAAAGAGTAAATCCTAAGAGTTCTTATCACAAGGAAAATTTTTTCTTTATCTTTAATTTTGTTTCTATATGAGATAATGAATGTTCACTAAGCTTATTTTGATAATCACTGCATGATGCATATGTCAAATCATTACATTGTACACCTTAAACTTATACAGTGAAGTATGTCAATTATCTCAATAAAACTAGAAGAAAAAACAAACAACCAAAAACAACTTTTTTAAAGGTGTTAAATACGTTTAATTGCAATACCAGAAAGAAAACTAAGAGAGAAAGGAACAGAAGAAATACTTGAAGTAATAATAGTTTAAATGTTCCAAAAGTAATAATAGACACCAAACCACAGATCCAGAAAGCTCAGCAAACACCAAGCCAGAAAAATATACACACACAAAAAAACTGCATATAAACTTATCATATACTATAGAAATCAAAGACACTTTCTCATAAAATCTTGAAATAAGTCAACAAGGAGAAAAATTGCCTTATATACAGAGGAAATACAATAAGAATTACAAACAGTTCCTCATCAGAAACTATACAAGCAAGAAAGATAATGTAGTGAAATATTTAAGATGTTGAGGAAAAAAAAGTCACTCACCTAGGATTGTATACTCAGTGAAAATATTCTTCAAAAGTGAAAAGAAAAAAATCAAAGAGACTTTCCCAGACAAAAAATGAGGGAATTCATCACCAGTAGATCTACCCTGCAGAACATATTGTTAGAAGTTCTTTGAGAGAAGGAAATGTTATAGGTCAGAAACTCAGAGCTACATAAAGGAAAGAAGAGCATCAGAGAAGGAATAAATGAAGGTACAATGAAAATGTTTTATCTTTCTTATTCTGATTTTAGCTAAAGATAATAGCTAAAAGTAATAGCAGTATCAGTTTACAGGGTATTTACAGCAGATGTGTAAGTAAAATGAATGCCAGCAATGTCATAGGAAGGATCAGGAGGGAGGAACTGGAAACACTGCTCTAAGGTACCTGCACTGCACATGAATCACCATAGCATTGTTGAAAGATGGACCGAGATGAACTAAAAATGTGTATTGCAATCTCTGCGGTAACAAAGAATTTTTAGAAAGAAGTATAACTATTAATATTATGTTAAGAGAGGAGAAGAATGCTCAATTAAAACCATAGAGAACTGGAAAAGAGAAGGACAGAGAGTAGCCAATCTAAACTGGACCCAGAATACAGAGGGTCTGAGAAAGGAGTTCTCAAAAAAAAAAACAGAAGAAGAAGAAAAATAAGGAAGAAAGGAAAGAAAAAGAACCTGAGTGACCTCCTGTTCTGTTTGAATGTGTTGAGATTAGACACTTCTGTTAACTAGTTTGGAGTTAAAATACGAATAGGTACATAAAAAACTAAACCAATGTGAAAATAATGTAATAACTAACTCCTGATCAAAGCAAAAAGTGATGCAAGAAAAGAAACATTTTCATACACTCAATCCATAATCTTAATAACATAAATAATAAATACTAATTTAACCAAAAACAAACAAAAAAAAGGGCTATGAAGGTATTAAGGGTAAGGTATAATGGGGGTGTAAAATAACAAAATCCTCAGAAAGAATATAATCCATAATCTGTTTTTTAACACCAAGAAAAGGCAACATAAGCACATTATTTAGAAATGTGGAGTATTATCTAATGAAACAACAACAAAAAAGCTGAAACTGATTTACACTGTGGAGTAAGGAATAATGGATGGAGCAGGGAGCACTTATTTATTTGTGTGTTTGTTTTTTAAATTCATTTACTGTTTTAAGCTACTACCTGATGTATATATTCATTTTGTAAAATAGAAAATAATTCTTAAAAGAAAGAAAATATTAATAAATAGTAGAGAAACCAAAGGATGTTCAGGGAGATCGTTGAGTCTGGGATGTTTGCAGTGGAAATTAAGAAAAGAGAACTGGGACTTCCCTGGTGGCCCATTGCAAGGGGCACTTCCCTCCCAATGCAGAGGGCACAGGTTTGTTCCCTGGTCAGGGAACCAGATTTCACATACCACACCTGAAAGATGCTGCACGCCACAACAAAAATTGAAGATCCCCCATGCTGCGGCTGAGATGTGGCGCAGCCAAATAAACAGATATTTTTTTAAAAGGAGGGTTGATTAGAGAAACATTTAGGAGGTAAAATTGATGGCAGCTGGTGATGAATTTGGTAACAGATATGAGTGATATGTGTTGAGAATAACTCGTAGTTTTCTGGCTAAATAATAAAAGGTGCTGTTTTTAAAGACAGCAAATACTAGAAAAGGAGCAAGTTGGATCTGAGGACTTAAGCTTTGTTTTGGACATGTGGATTTGTGGTGCCTTTGAGAAATCCAAGGAGAAATATCTTCTAGGCAGGGACTCATTTGTATGTGGAACTCAGAGGAGAGGTTTGGGCATAATGTATACTTGGGAATTGTAGACCTGTATCGGGCTTCCCAGGTGGTGCTAGTGATAAACAATCCACCTGCCAATGCAGGAGTTGTAAGAATGCAGGTTCAATCCCAGATCAGGAAGATCCCCTGGAGGAGGGCATGACAATCCATTGCAGTATTTTTGCCTGGAGAATCCCATGGACAAGGAGCATTATGGGCTACAGCCTGAAGTGACTTAGCATGCATGCATGCAGAGGTTGGCATAGATGAAACTGTTTAGTGAAGGAAAACACAGAGGAGAAAACAGTGTCCAGGATTGAGAGATGAATACTTTGCATTCAGGCAGCCAGATAGAAGAGAGTGAGTCTGTAGAAGAGTTATAAATGGATTGGTCCAAGAGGTGGAATGAAACCCCAGAGGGTCTAGTGCCACAGAATATAAGAGAATAAAGTATGAGACTCCAATAAATAAAGGATAAAGCATGAAACTCCAATACTTTGGCCACCTGATGTGAAGAACTGACTCATTGGAAAAGACCCTGATGCTGGAAAAGATTGAAAGCAGGAGGAGAAGGGAACAACAGAGGATGAGATGGTTGGATGGCATCACCAAGTCAATGGACATGAGTTTGAGCAAGCTCCAAAAGTTGGTGATGGACAGGGAAGACTGGCGTGCTGCAGTCCATGGAGGTTACAAACAGTCAGACACGACTGAGCAACTGAACTGAGAGTATGAGAACAGAGGAAGTCCTGACCCACGGTGTATAAAAAAGAACACATTTTCCTTTGAGTGGTATGTACTTTTGAGGTGGTCTGAGAAATCTGGTCATGGAACATCAAAATTTTGTGAACTGACAGTTAATCATTTTGATACTATACAATTTTAAGAAACTATACTTGGGATGAAATGCCATTTCGGTATAACAGTTGCATGATTTCAAAAACGGCTACTTCAGGTGCAGTAAATATAAAAAGGAGGAAGAGTAGGGGAGGGGAGCTAAGACTTCCTGAGATACTTTGTGGGACATTTCACATGTTTTAACTCATTTAATCCTCAGGACAGCTCCTGGGGTGCTTATATGTTGTTATCCCCATTTTTCAAAGGAGCAATCTGAGGCATATAGAGGCTCAATAATTTACAACATTTTATTCTTTTTCAAGATCTGCCTAGAAATATCTTGAGAAAAACTTTTTTAAAAGGGATAGTTCCCTCATGGAGTAACCCTAAGCAGCAGAACTGAAGGGTATTGGGATATTATTCTTCCCCCATACCTTCAGAGATTGCTAATAAAAGTGTGTTAATCTGTTCACACTGAAAAGAGTATATTATTGATTAACTCTACATATGATATTCATCTTTCTTTAAGAAAGTTCTAAGTCCCTAGGTTACAGGTAGAAAGAATGAAGCATTAGTGAATGTATCTCATCTAATGGGTACTAAGTTCAGCTAATTCTTTGTGTGTCTTTAGAATCCAATCTTCCTGAGTTGTTCCCAAGAGTCTGCTTCTGATTTTATCTCCTAAACTAACCCTTGCCTGCAGTCCTTTTGCTCCTCCATCTTGGGGACTATTGACATGCTTATCTTTCTAAGAAACTCTTAATTCTGTCATCCTGCCATTAAACAAGGACTCCCAGTTTCCAAGTATGTGTGTATAAATCCATAGTCAAGCAGGCTGCATGCACCATAATCTCACCAATCATTATTCTCAGACTTGTATTCCCATGCAAGACTCTGCCTCCAACCAAGTCATTCTATTCGTGTTCCTACTTTTCCTGTGCTTACTTTGTTTATACAAGTTTCATTTAACATTCTGCCTGTGTAGATCTTGCCCGTCTTCAAATCCCATTTTTTTCATGAATGTTCATTTCACCCCACAATATTCTAAGCCATGGTCATATCGCCCCTAGTTGATTTTATGCCAGTATCTATAAACCTCTTTTAGCAGTGCTTCTAGAACAATTTCAACATGGTTTGAATTTTCACTTTGTCTTCCTGAAGGAGTTTTTGGGCCCAGAAAAGAAAACAACAGTCTCAAAGGCCCTTGCTGAATCATCTAACTTCTGAGAAAAAAAAAAAAACTGAACTTTAGGTCCCACCCTGATGCTCCAGACCAGTTGTATCTACCAGGGACTTATCACCCCCTGCCCAGAGGACTTATCAACCCTCTGCCCAACTACAAAAGCCATCTTAACTAAAGAATACCCAAAACATCCTGCCTGACTAAAGTTTCCCTTATTGCTTCCACAAATCTCCCTTTAAATATGAAGCCTCCCTGATCCCTCGTGCTCTCAGTCTGGTTGTTAGGCCGACTGTCACCCCTCCTTGCCTAAATAAAGGTAACTTAACTTCCATTGAGGTCGTCTCTCCTTCTTTTCTGCCTCGGCCCAAACTATACCTTACGCTTTCTACCTATATATTAAATTTACATGATTTGCCTTCTCAGTTAAATTTTAAATGACTTAGGTAACATCAAATACAAATAAAAGGCTATCTTTTAAGGCCAAACCACTATGTAAGTATAAAAATACAACTATGAACAAAACAGACACAGTCCCAGTTTACACACTGCTTAAATCCCATCCTTTTGGGCACTAATCTTCTTTTGTGTATTAATGGAGATAAAACAGGTATTCGGTGACTTTGCCTACCCGTAATTCCGCTGAAATAACCTAAGACAGAATTTTGTTACACAAAGTGCTTGTGAAACAGGAAAAAATGTGTTTATCAAGACAAGTTTGTATTCCCAAATTCACAGCCTAAAGCAAAGACATTTCCTTTCTTTCAGAGTCAAATACCTTAGGGCGTTGATGGTATAGTGGTGAGGCTAG
This sequence comes from Budorcas taxicolor, assembly GCF_023091745.1. NCBI lineage: Eukaryota > Metazoa > Chordata > Mammalia > Artiodactyla > Bovidae > Budorcas > Budorcas taxicolor. The sequence goes on along the minus strand of NC_068914.1, from coordinate 131,433,112 downwards.
CCACCTTCCACAGTCCAATACCTTTGCTCCTGTCAGTAAAAACATCCAGAGGGAAACTTGTATTGAATGCTGTTTCAGTGGCCTATGGTGATTTTTATCACAGGGCCTTTTTCAAATAGATTCTTTGTGTACCTTGTAAGATAATCTATTTTATGAGACCCATTGGAGACTATTGCCCACTCCATCTGGCATAATTTATTTTTCCTAAATGTCAACATGTACACTATATGAAATTTCACCCACAATAGATTACAAAGTCACTTAATTTTTCTAGGCCACATAGTTCTCTCTTCTAAAATTAGGAAATTATGCCTGCTTATCTTGAATGTGCCTCTAGTTATAAATTATTCTACAATTCTACAATTATAATAATAATTCTATAATAATACAATTGCAATAATAATCTATAATAATTCTGCAATTATTCTTACATTGACACCACCTAGAGTTAAAATTGGAGTGATAAACATAGAAAAGGTGGAGAACAAAAAAATTTCTTTGTGTGATGGTTAATTTTCTTTGTCAACCTGACTATACCAACAGGGTGCCCAGAATTAAGCCTTATTTCTGGGTGTGTTTATAAGTGTGTTTCTTCATGAAATTAGCATTGAAATTGTTCTAGCCATGTGTTCCAGGACACAAACTCACTCAGAAGGACAATGCAGATAGTGGAGGGCAGTTTATTATATCGGTGGGCCCAAGGCAGAATCTTCTCTTAGCCAAGGACCCTGACCAGTTTTTGTGAAAACCTTATAAACTCTAAGTGTGTAAGGTTCCTTGAAACTAGTCTGAACAAAGGAAAAAAAAAACAAGATACAATCAAAGTTAACCTGTGATCATAGGCCTTTAAGCCTAGGTAGTTAACAGTGGACAATTATCAATAGGCCTGTGGTCATCAAATTGACAACATCTGGTGGATCATTGAAAAAGCAAGAGAGTTCCAGAAAAACATCTATTTCTGCTTTATTGACTATGCTAAAGCCTTTGACTGTGTGGATCACAATAAACTGGAAAATTCTGAAAGAGATGGGAATACCAGACCACCTGAACTGCCTCTTGAGAAATCTGTATGCAGGTCAGGAAGCAACAGTTAGAACTGGACATGGAACAACAGACTGGTTCCAAGTAGGAAAAGGAGTATGTCAAGGCTGTATATTGTCACCCTGCTTATTTAACTTATATGTAGAATACATCATGAGAAACGCTGGGCTGGAGGAAGCACAAGCTGGAATCAAGATTGCCAGGAGAAATATCAATAACCTCAGATATGCAGATGACACCACCCTTATGGCAAAAAGTGAAGAAGAAATAAACAGCCTCTTGATGAAAGTGAAAGAGGAGAGTGAAAAAGTTGGCTTAAAGCTCAACATTCAGAAAACGAAGATCATGGCATCCGGTCCCATCACTTCATGGGAAATAGATGGGGAAACAGTGGAAACAGTGTCAGACTATTTTGGGGGGCTCCAAAATCACTGCAGATGGTGACTGCAGCCATGAAATTAAAAGATGCTTGCTCCTTGGAAGAAAAGTTATGACCAACCTAGACAGCATATTAAAGAGCAGAGACATTACTTTGCCAACAAAGGTCCGTCTAGTCAAGGCTATGGTTTTTCCAGTAGTCATGTATGGATGTGAGAGTTGGACTATAAAGCAAGATGAGTGCTGAAGAATTGATGCTTTTGAACTGCGGTGTTGGAGAAGACTCTTGAGAGTCCCTTGGACTGCAAGGAGATCCAACCATCCCATCCTAAAGGAAATCAGTCCTGAATATTCATTGGAAGGACTGATGCTGAAGCTGAAACTCCAATGCTTTGGCCACCTGATGCAGAGAGCTGACTAGTTTGAAAAGACCCTTATACTGGGAAAGATTGAGGGCAGGAGGAGAAGGGCACAACAGAGGATGAGATGGTTGGATAGCATCACTGACATAATGGACGTGGGTTTGGGTGGACTCCAGGAGTTGGTGATGGACAGGGAGGCCTGGCTTACTGCAATTCATGGTGTTGCAAAGAGTCAGACAGGACTGATCGACTGAACTGAACTAAACTGTGGTCATACCTCAATAAGCATAATAGAACAAATGATTCTATTCAATTAAACAAATAATTAGGGTATTCTTTTAGGTGATGGAGAGCCCTGGGGTTCTTCCTTCTGGGGGCCTGGTTTTCCAGTTGGTATGTCATTTCCATAGATACTGGGCATATAGCTCAAAGTCCACAGTCCAACCCAAGATGGAGTCCTGCTTTCAAGACAGAGCCTGTTCTGTTTCCTCCTTCAAAATCAGTGGACTAAGTAAAGTATATACTGGCCTCCACAATATGGATAAGCATTATACAATCAATTTAGGGCCAAAACAGAACAAAAAGCAGAGAAAGGAGGAATTTTTCCCTTTTATCTTTATGCCTACTTGCTCAAGCTGGATTATTTGTCTTTTGATCTTGCACTGGAATTTATACCATCAACTACCCTGATTCTCCAGCCTTCAGACTGGAATTACACCACCAACTTTTTTCCTGTGTCCCCAGCTTGCAGATAGATGGAAGATCACAGCACTTCTCAGCCTCCATAATCATGCAAGACAATTCCTATATATAGGAATATATATATATATATGCATGATTGCTATATATATATATATATATATATATATATATATATATATATATATGAATGCATTTTCCATTGGTTCCGTGTTTCAGGAGAACTCTAATACAAGTTGTAAGATGAAATGAAAGGGAAGATGAAGTCAAAGGAGCCAGGAGAGGATTTAGATGTAGCCATGTCCAACTCCACAAACCCACAAGTCCCTCTTAGTATATAGTGGCCAGTATTGATTTGGGCACAACAGATATTCCCACCATGTATTTGTGGTCTGAGTGAAACTCAGAGCTGTCCCCAACCATCTACCAATAGAGATGTTTGGGTGAAATGAAGCAAGAAAAACTTAACCTGGATGTTGTGGATAAACATTTGAGTGAATGAGTGAAAATCATTCAGTCGTGTCCAACTCTTTGCAACACCACGGACTATACAGTCCACGGAATTCTCCAGGCCAGAGAAATGGAGTGGGCAGCCTTTTCCTTCTCCAGGGGATCTTCCCAACCCAGGGATTTAACCCAGGTCTCCTGTATTGCAGGTGGATTGTTTATCAGCTGAGCCACCAGGGAAGCTGATAAACAAGGGAAGGGATAAACATTTGGCACTTGACCCAAGTGGTGCTATTGGTAACGAATACACCTACCAATACAGGAGGCACAAAAAAAGTGTGTTTGATCCCTGGGTTGGGAAGATCCTCTGGAGGAGGGCGTGGCAACCCACTCCAGTATTCTTCCCTAAAAAGTTCCACGGACAGAGAAGCCTGGCAGACTACAGACCATGGGGTTGCAAAAGAGTCAGACATGACTGAACAACTGAGTACACACACACACAAATATCAAAATCAGGCAAGGTCCCTAGTTATTCTTTCAGATCCACTGAGAGAAATAGAAGCAATCCTATATCATAAGAAGGATTTTAAAAAGCTTATTTCAGTGTCTCCCAAACTTAAATGCACATACAGTTCACCTGGGGGTCTTGTTAAAATGCAGATTCAATTTCGTAAGGTTTGAAGTCCAGGCCTGCTATTCTATGTGGTCAACAATGATCCTTAACTTGTCAAAATCTAACCAACATATGCCACAGGGAATATAAGTATATTTTAAATTATTAGCACCGTGGTGTAATGGAACCAAAAAAAACGAACCTACTTTCTGGTGATATCTTGCCATAGCTTAGGCTGTGTTCAGTTTTTCTGCAAATGACCCCTCCTAGCCTGAATCTCTATTGTATCCTCGGGCACTGCCCTTTTAAGTATATCAGATTCTGTTGTAAGCAACGTGCCAAGGCTCATGCCTTCCCCCAGAGATATTATCAAGCCTGGCACTCCATCAGATTAGAAATAAGAAAAGTCCATTCTCTTATCGCCTCATCATCTTTCCAGACCCAATGCCAAGCCTGTAGCTATCTCACTAGTTGTCATTTTCCAGGTTAACAGATCTTTACTATCATGATGTCACCCCCTATCTCCACTTGTCTTCATGTACCAAATCCAATGCCCCAAACCCGAAAGTTCCTCTTAGTAGATTGTGGCTAATATTGATTAAGGCACAACAGATGTTTCCCACCATATGATTGTGGTTTGAGTGACATTCAGAAGCTCTGTTCATTGAGCCTATGAAACTCCTAGATACAGTTCATTTTAAGTAAATCGTAAAACTCTCCATAATTTTTCTTTCTGAAGTTCCAGGCATAAATTACCAATGATATATGATAATCATATCAAACCAGGATTCGCCCTTTGGAGGATCATCCTGATTCCATCAAGACAGGCTTGTAAAGCACTCTATCTGCATTCACATCTGGTATTGTTGAAAGAGCAAAGTAGATCCTGATATCTAAGGCAGGCAGCAAATCATCTCCCATCACATCCAGCTGCCTCAGCAGGCTGTCATCTTGGTTCACAGCAGGCCATGGTATCAGCTATAGCTGCTACACCTGTGATTCCTCTTCCAGTTCAAAGATAGGTTTCTTTTAAAACCACAAAAGATTCAATACAATAAACACAATCAATAGAACATCACCCAAATGGCACTTGCAACCTGCTCTCACTCAAGTGATTCATCATAAGATGCTGTTGATTAAGCTTTTCTCCAAGTTTCCCAAGTACATTTTTCAGATGAATCTTATAGTATGGCTTCAGTCCAGTTCTCCTTCTCAGGGGAAAACAAATCTGGGGGCTTTGCCTAGCCTTGGCCATGACTCAACAGTACATCTGAAACAGCTACAAGTATTGATTCTCTTGTTCTGAGATTGTTCTCCCAGGAAAAATGTGATGATGCCTATTCCTAGCATCATCACCCAGCTACCTAACTCCTTTCCATCCTCTGCAGTTTCCATTTGCTTCCATTTATTACCTTTTTTTCAGCCTTCCTAGCTGAGAATCCCAGCCTAACCATAGAGCAGGCTGCAGGCACAGTCTTGCCAGAGTTTCCTCTTCTGTCCATGCTGAGGAAACAGGACTAGAGTTAGAAAGAGTAAGCGTGATGAGCCTGTTTCCACCACTAGGCAGTGAGACAGCCTGGTTTAAGCACATGACATGCTACTCAACTCACTGTTCCCTTAAGAATACACTGAGTCAAATTCAAAGCAATTAAAACAGTGTTCTGGAACTTCCCTGGTGGTGCAGTAGCTAAGAATCAGCCTGCCAGGGCAGGAGACACGAGTTTGATCCCTGGTCCAGGAAGATCCCACATGTTGCAGGACAACAAACTGCATGTGCCACAACTACTGAGCCTGAGCTCCAGAGCCTGGGAGCCGCAACTACTGAAGCCTACATGCCTCAAGCCTGTGCTCTGCGGCAAGGAAGCCACCACAATGAGAAGCCAGCACACCACAACTAGAGAGTAGCCCCCGCTTGCTCTAACTAGAGAAAGTCCGCACAGAGCAACGAAGATCTAGTGCAGCCAACAGCAAATAAGTAAATAATTTTTAAAAACATTTCTTTTTTAAAAAATAGTGTTCTGAATACTAATTTCCTTTTCCAGACCCACAAGAGCAGTCTCAGAACCAGCCCATTTGAATGAGGGAAAACAAGAAAAAAATGTTGTGAGACAGGAAGAAAGCAGAATTGCTGTGAATGCATCAAACTCTGCTCCTTTCTTCCCAATCCACATTCCAGAAACTTGTCCAAAGGTGTCTCCCCTTTACTACCCATATAATCAGATGAAACACACATTCATCGTATGAGTCAGCCGCCTTTTCTTGCCTAATCACCCCCAGTCATTAGGTGCTTTAATTGCTCATTCTAGCTCTCAACCAAACTTCTACTCTGCGTGTGGTCAGGGACATCTGTCCACATGTTATTACTTTCTGTAGTCCAGTTCTGTACATAACCAGCAGCTGACTACAGAGTCCAATGAACTCTGGTCCAGGGGACCAGCTAATGCATAACTGGTGCCCCATACCTTAGATGAGCTTCTCAGCCATTGCTGAGGTCACTGTGGAAGCACAGGCCAAAGAAAACCACATTCTATTCCAGGGAGGACCCACTGGAAGCCAGCTAGGGCTACTCATGAGAGTCCTACTATCCACCTGTCGGCTAAATGCTGGCTCTTGAACTCGGAGACTGTTATCCAAAGCCGTCTTCAGCCATCTTTTCTTCTTAATGTTTTCTACAATCTTTTAGTTCATTAGCAGCTTCAGGAGGAGGCAAAGGAAATTGTCATGTTTCCATTGACATTTCATAACTTGAGCATCTATCATGTAGCTCAGGTCATGTATCTGGGTCGCTTTTCCAGGGGCTGGACAACGACAGGTCTACATTCCAGTCCCCTTCTGAGGCACCCACTGGGCTTCCCTCATTGGCATCTACGTAGGCCACTTCAATTCATCCTTGGAATTCCTATAGGAATTTTCATAACTACATTCTCCTCAAAGCATTGCCTGACTATACATTAAGATCTTGGTAAGACCAAGATCTTGCTGTACCACAGATATATTACCCTCAATTTTGACCACTGTTCAAACTCATCCTTGCTTTTTGCAGCTCAGGTTTTCAGACCCACTGATCAAATGGGGGCAAATTTCAAGACTGCAAAGCATTCTCCAGTTTGGGAACTTCTATCAGTAAATCAGGAAGTAAACTTTGCTTTAACAAGAAGAGAAACCAGTGATTCAAACCATTTAGCACTAAGAGCTGCCAATTTGGGAGGCTCCTGTGGTTGGCTCTAAGGGCAGGGTGGTGATATAATTATGGATGCAATGTCTTAATACATCCCCAGGGCCATGGCCTGTGGGATATTCCTATTTATATCATTTCCATTTTAACACCAAGCTCTTCTGAGCTGATTGTCCTGAATGGCACGATTCTGACATTGCCCAAGACATGAAGGTATTTTGGATCTCAGAATTATTTTGAATCCCTGAGTGGCAGGAACAATATCCATTAATGCCCAGGAAAAGGCTGATAATTATCTCTCAAGAGTCATATCTCTTTTCAGCATCAGGGAACCTTGAATCTAATATTTCAACAACTACCACTTGGGCAGGGAAGGGTAGTGTTAAAGACTTCTGCAAGAGACTATTCTGTGTGTATTTAGATAGTAAAAGCCTCCACAATAATCTGTGCATTAGGGTAACCCAAAGGGTACTATTTGAGGCCACAACCCTTCTCTGCAAATCTCTCAAAGCCTGGTTTTGTTTTGGATCTCATTCACATTTCTTTCTTGTCATTTAATATATTTATGCTTGCAAGATGCTCAGGAATAGTCAATGGTGTCCCCCCAAACCCAAAGTGCCCCACAAGTTCTGTATCTTATTAGCTCCTCTGTCCATGAGATTCTCCAGGCAAGAATACTGGAGTGGGTTGCTGTTTCCTCCTCCAGGGAGTCTTCCCAACCCAGGGACTGAACTTGTGTCTTTTACGTCTAACCTGCAATGCAGGTGGGTTCTTTACCACTAGAGCCACCAGTGAAGACTACCTTATTAGCAGGGCTTGGCAAATATATCAGTTTATTCCCTGCCTTGGGCGGCCTATCATGGTCTCCAACCCAAGGAATTCCCAAGCATTTAGGTGAGGAACTCAGCTCTGTGTCATTTAGCTGATGAGCTCAGCTCTGTGTCTTAGCCACACATATTAACCATCTTCAACTAGTCGTATGTACCAGTGCTGTTTTCAAATCCTGGAGTCTTCCTTCTCTGAGAGGGAAACCTTTACATGATCTTTAATGCACATATTCACTTAGCCTTTGACTGTGGTTGGGCTAAACTTCCCCAGGTTGTCAAAAGGCACTGGAAAATTCAATAACCCTTGGGAGAGGATGGTGAATGTATATCAGTGATTTTTATGAAAAAGGAGAATTTTGCATGACTTGCTTCTAAGACTGGGACAGTAAAGAAAGTATTAGCCAAGACTATAACAGCATCCCAGTCATCTTAGCTTACTGCATTTTCTGAGCAGCTTTCCACACATGTGACACAGCAGGAGTGATCAGTGGAACTACTTGTTTTAATCACATAAACAGCACTTCATCTCCATAAATCACCTGTTTCTTTTTTCTCACAGACCAGAGAGGATGGTTGCAGAGCCAGTTTCTGGGAATTAATATCCTTTAAAATATTTAAATCAAAATTTAAAACATTTAAAAATTAAAACTGAAATTTCTTGTTATTTTCTTAGGTCTTGGTACTATTTAGTATTTAGTAGCAAGGAGGGTGTAGGCAATTTTAAAAATCCATAATTAATACGACCAATTAAAATCAAGCAACAGAGATTGCACACAATGGCAAAGCCCTTCATTCACAAACATATTTATTCCAACTATGCACTCAGGTATATAGGTAATGTCACTACAGGTTTTTGCATTTAGGAGGTTTTATTTATTTATTTATTTATTTTGATATGGTTCTTTTGTTTCTCACTTTTGAAATAATTGTTTTGCCAAAATGCTAGTTCTTCACATTGTAAATCACCATATCCCTAAAGATTTGCTTTTGGTCTCCTGATTTTTCCTAGCTCTATAAAAGAAATGTTGCAGTACATTATTCACCAGTATGCTATAACTGTATCACCCAAGGCTGTTTAGTTTAGCCATAGCATATGGCCTTGGACCACCGCCCCCACCCTTAGGACTCAAGTCAATCATCTTTTCTTTCACCACTTAACAGGTGGAGCAAACTCAGCACCCTCCTCACACATCCTTCTTCCACTCCCCATCAGTACTAAAGAATTTAAATTTATTCAAGCTGGAACAAATAGAGTGAATTTGACAAGACCTTTTAAGCAAGATGGTCACCTGTATGGAAGTTTTTCTTTTCCCAGCTAGCAATAATGTGCAGTCTGGTAATGTGCAGAGTCGGTGCATTTTCCTTTGGTTTCTAAAGAACTACTTTACGTTGTTAGACATTGTTGGTTTTTTTTTCCCTTAGCCCCATCAAGGATTTAATTTTCATGAAAGCAGTTTTGCTGTAAACAGAGGACTGTGTTTCTGGCCACTTATTCCTTATTTTGCCTATCCTTCTCAATGTATTTTACCAATTCCACAAAAGTCAAAATTTTAGATTCCACATATAGATGATCTTATTTGCAAAACGGATATAGACCAAAAAAATGTCAAAATTTTAGAGTCCAAATTTCATAGGTAAGATTTGTCCCAGGTAATGTGTCACAGATTTCTCACAACTCCAAACCTAGGGCAGGTTGACTAACAACTTAGCTTCAAAATGTGTTTAGATTTCCACTCTGGCCAGGATGGTGTCCATCTACTATAGCCCAATTACAACTCTGGACAAGACACAAAGGCACCCACCTGAGAGCTTTGAAAATTAAAAAGTAGCAGGGAGATAGGGAAGCGGAATCAAATAATCAGTATGATAGTGAATTTTTAAACCTTTTCCTCCCCTTATCACCCTACTTTGACCCAAGGGTGGCCCACTGCACAGCAAATATGATAAAAACTCAAAGGGAAATCTTCTTTTTCCTGCCAGAGGACCAAAAAAATAGCAACGCATTTCAGTATTCTTGCCTGGAGAATTCCCAGGACAGAGGAGTCTAGTGAGCTACAGTCCATGGGGTCGCAAAGAGTTGGACACAACCAAGCGATTAACACACACACACACACACACACACACTTATACATTACGATTTTACTGATTCTTAGGATGAGTGATTCTGATAGTATTCTGGACATTTTAAGTATTGTCATGAGACTCATTTAAACCTCTGATTTAGCAGATGTTCTAACACCAGGCTAGTTGGGGAGAAGTGGAACTTTCCTATTAGTCCCAGGTGGACACTGAAGTCTACGTCACCATGTTCTCTACTGATGCCACAGGCAGTGGGAGGAGGTGAGGAGAGTCATTACAGCTGGATGAGGGTGAAGTCTAGCCTCCTCAGCCTTGGAAAAAGAACAAATGGCAACTATTTATTCTGGGTTTTAGTGGGTTGCATTAGGGTCATTAATGTCTAAAAGATTTCTTGCTCTTCTTCCACCTTCCTGGTCCTTTGGCTAAAGAGAGTCAGTTTTTCTTGAAACATTTTTTGCTATACATATTGGTGTTTCAGTGGCGCTAGTGGTAAAATAAGGGGTTCCCTGGTTGCTCAGATGGTAAAGAATCTGCCTACAGTGCAGGAGACCCAAGTTCAATCCCTGGGTTGAGAAGATCCCCTGGAGAAGGGAGTGGTTACCCACTCCAGTATTCCTGCCTGGAGAATCCCATGGACAGAGGAGCCTAGTGGATTACAGTCCATGGGGTCACAAAGAGTTGGACACAATTGAGCAACTAATCATCATTACATTGGTGTTTCCATGTTTTCTTCTGCAGCACCCAAGCCAGGGGATATTAATCAACAACAGCAACAACAGTAACAGAAAGGAACTCTGCCAGTGACTCTGCCAAGTCCCTAGTCTTTCTTCTTTCTCTTTATCTTTCAAAGTCTCCTCTGTTTGCGTTCGACATGCTGTCCAGGATTTTTAGCTGTACTTATTGGGAAGTCAATAATAGAAAGATATATGGAAAATTCCTTCCTACAATTGAAAATTAAACAACTTCTTCTAAATGCTGTAAGGGTTAAACAAATTGTGGAAAAGTTTAAAAGTCATTTAAGCTGAATAAAAATGAACATGAAACATATCAAAATTTGTAGTGGGCTACTAAATCAGGAATTAGAGAGATATATAATATACATAATGTGCTTAGACTATTTACATTTGATATAAATATAATTAATTAAAAGTTTGTGCTAGAAACAATGTCTCAAGTTAGTCATTTAAGATTCCACTTAAAGAAACTAAAAAGAGAAGACTGAATTGAATTGAAAACAAAGAAAATAACAACAACAAAAAAGCAGAAATCAATGACTTAGAATTTTTAGGAGAAAATTAATAAAACTAAAAGCCATTTACTTGAATCAAATTATAAAAATGATAGGCCTCTCAGGGAAAAACAGAGAAGATACACATTGCTAATGACAGAAAAGAAAGAAGAGCTATTACTACAGACCATGTAGACACTAAGAAGATAAAGAGAAAACACTGCCAATTTCTCTCCGCCCATAATATTAAATGTGGAGAAAATAAAATAATCCCTTAAATGAATTTTTAAAATTCTTTGAAAGACTACTAAAACTCATTTAAAAAGAAACAACTAAAACAAAAATTCCATATACAAAGTGTTTGACTGTCAAATTCTACCAGGCATTCAAAGAAGAAATAATACCAGTTCTATATAAGCTCCTCAGAAAAAGAAAAGGAAGAAACACATCTTCACTTATGTTATGAAACCAGCACTAATACCAAGACCACACATAGACATTACAAGAAATAAAAACTAGATAAAATTATCCATCAAGAATAATAAAAAATAAATTAAAAAAGAATACAAACACAAAACTTTTCAATAAAATATTAGCAAATAGAATTCTACAATGTGTTAAAAGGATAATACATCATGACGAAGTGGCTGTTTCCTAAGAATTCAAGGATAACGATCAATGTATTTCATAATTTTAAAAGAAGAAAAACTACAAAGTTATCTCACCAGATACAAAAAGTGAGCAATTTACAAAATTCAACATCCATTCATGGTATAAACCTTTAGCAAGCTAAGAATACAAACTTCATTAACCTAACAAAATATATCTACATAAAACCTGTATTCTGCCTCCCACTTAAAAGATGAATGATTGAATGCTTTGCCCCTGATAATGAACATCTACAAAAATACTCAGAAAACCCCACATTCTGCATAACAATTATTGATAAGACTAAAAATTTTGCTGCTAAGATCAATAATGAAGTAAGGATATCTACTTCCAGCCTTCCTATGCAGTATTATACTGGAACTTCTAACTAGTGCAATAAAACAGTAAAAGAATAAATAGCTTGCAGATAAGAAAGGAACAAATAAAATTTTCTCTACTTTTAGGTTACATGACTATCTACATAGAAATTCCAAAGAAAGCTATAAAAAAAAGCACCTAGAACTAATAAATGAATAGCAAGTTTGCAAGATACTGATGATCTAGTCGTTAAGTCATTTTTTAAAAGAAGTTGATAAAGTGTATTTCATCAAATTTACAGTATTTCTATCTCTGACAGACACTATAAAGAGAATGAAATGAAAATCCACAGAATTTGAGAAAATATAAGTCACATTACTGACAAAAAACTGGTATCTAGAATAAAGACCTCTCAAAACTTAGGAATGAAAAACATTTCAGTTTTTCAAAAAGGACAAATTATATCAATAGACACTTTAACAAAATAGATATACAAATGGAAAATAAACACATAGATGTTTGTCATCATTATTCATTATGAATAATGAATACTTATTTAAAACTATAGTATCACCACAAATCTATTAAATAGCTTAATTGATTAACTATATAAATTTAATTAAAAGCCATTACCAATACTAAATGCTGATGAGTATGCAAAGCAATTAATAGTTTCACAGGTGACTGATGGGAATGCAAAATGGTACTGTCACTTGGGAAAACAGTTTGCATTTCTTATAATACTAAGTATATAATTTGCATTTCCTTGGTGTCTTCAGCAGTGCAGAAGACTTGGATTTGATCAATGGGTCAGGAAGATCCCCTGGAGAAGGAAATGGCAACCCACTCTAGTATTCTTGCCTGGAGAATCCCATGGGCAAAGGAGCCTGGTGGGCTACAGTCCATGGGGTCTTAAGAGTCAGACACTTAGCCACTAAACCACCATCACCAGGTATACACTTACTGTGTGATTCAGAATCCCATTCCTAGATATTTATCCAAGAAAAATACAAGCTTATGTTCACTTGAAATCTGTATAAGGATGTGTGTAGCAGTTTAATTTATAACTTCCAAAAGTTGGAAACAACCCAAATGTCTTCTGGTGAGTGGTAAACTCTATTACATCCATAAAAAGGAATATTACTCAGCAATATTTTAAAAAGAGCTATTGATACCACAGAAACAAGAGTAAACCTCAATGCATCGTGCCAGATTTAAAAAGCCATACTCAAGAGGCTGCATACTGTACAATTCCAAATATAAAATATTCTGGCAAAGGCAAAATCATAGCATAGAGGACAGGTTGTTGGTTGTGGGTTTGGGTTTGGATGGTACTTGGTTACAAAGGAGTAGCATGAGAAACCTTTTCTTAAGTAAAGAAAGGATTATGTTTCCTGATTGTGATGGCAGTGATTGCTGTTGTTTAGTCACTAAGTCATGTCCAGCTTTTTGTGACCCTATGGACACACCAGGTTCACCAGGCTCCTCTGTCCATGGGATTTCCCAGGCAAGAATCCTGGAGTGGGTTGCCATTTCCTTTTTCAGGGGATCTTCCCGACCCAGGGATTGAACCCCCATTTCCTGCAGGTGGGTTCTTTACCACTGACCCACCATGGAACCCAGTGGTGGTGATTATATGACTTTATTCATCTTTCACAACACATAGAACTGTACACCAAAAAGTGCACATTTTACTGCATGCAAAGTCAACATATTACAGTAAAGTATTAAGTAAAACCTTGTTAGATTCCATCTCCATGTACATTTTATTGCACCTGGACACTTATTTCTTGCAATAATTACTATAAGGGGAGAACAGACTTCTGTGGACAATCAACTGTGTCCACTATAGAAAGTTTAATTCTGTATATGATTATTCACTACTGAAAAACCTTTTGGAAAGGCCAATAATGATAAATGGTAAGAGGATTAAAAATCTGCAATCAGTAGAATTAAATAATTGTAACAATTCTCTCATTCATATAGAAACTCAGTAAAGCCATTTCAGTCTGTTCAACAGACTGTTAAGAGATGAAGGAACTAAGCCAAAGGGAAAAAACAGAAAGGAACAGAAATAATATTTAAAATGGATAACTGACAAGGACCTACTCTATGGCATAAGGAAGTCTGCTCAGTGTTATGTTGTGGCATGGATGGGAGGGGAGTTTGGGGGTGAGTATGTGCTAAGTTGTTTTACTTGTGTCTGACTCTTTGTGACCCTATGGACTATAGCCCGCCAGGCTTCTCTATCCATTCTCCAGGCAAGAATACTGGAGTGAGTTGCCATTCCTTTCTCCAGGAGATCTTCCCGGTTCAGGGATCGAACTCAAGTCTCCTGCACTGCAGGCAGATCTTTACCATCTGAGCCACCAGAAGAAAACTGGAGTGGATTGCCATGCCCTCCTCCAGGGACTCTTCCCACGACTCAGGGATAAAACCCACATCGCCTGTGGCTCCTGCATTGTAGGTGGCTTAGAACTGAGTCACCAGGGAATGGATACATGTAGATGTACGGCTGGTTCACTCTGCTGTGCACCTGAAACTATCATCACTAAACATTAATTGGCTATGTGCCAATGTGAAATGAAGAGTTTTTTAAAAAAGGAAAGAGATAGAAAGGAAAGGAAAAGTACAAATCAGGGTAAAAGGAGAATGCAGTGTAAAAGGGGGAGAAGAGGTAGAGTTGGAAAGGGAAGACAAGATAAGTGGGGAAAAGAATGGAAGAAATAGGGTATATGAGATCTTTATTTCTTATGCAGAATACATTTCCCATAATATAGATACAGAAGCAAAAACATTTGTTGGGTACAAAGTATTATCGCTTTTTAGATTTGAATTAAGTTTCTCACACACTAAAACAAATTGCTGAAAGTCTTCTTCTGTGCAAAAATATTGTTAATTATTTTGCCTTAGAGCAGACATATAAAAGATTGCTGTGTTTCTCAGAATATGAAATTGTCTAAGTGTTCTCCTATGAGTATCTTTGATGCCAGTTCTCATATTCTTTAAGCATGCAGAAACTGCTTTTTCCATAGGTGTTAAGTTGAAAACAACATTAAAATCAACTTATAAGATTACCAAAGTTATCAATAAAATATGAGATGTTTAACATTTACAGTAGTGCAGTGTGGCATGGATATATTTATGGCATAAGAAAGTAACCTCTTTTGTTAAAATAAAACACCAAATCCTTTCAATCAAATAGTATTAATTAAAATGACAGTGAAAATATATACAGAGAGGCTGCCATGAGCACTATAAATGAAAGCTAAGAGAAGAAGATATATCAAATTCTGAGACGTTCTACTAAATGCACTGTCTATTGAGATGAATTGTGAAGAACATTCTTGAACTGTGGACCAAAACACATTAGAACATTCTTCCTAGAATTTCCAATGAGCACATTTAGAATGGTCAACTTAGTTTTCCATCTTCCCTGTCTCTAATTCTTTTTCTTCAAGTCCTAGCATAAGGAAAGTCAAACATCCTTTAATATCTGTCCATGCCAGGGCTTCCTTGGTGGCTCAGTGGTAAAGAATCTGCCTGCCAATGCAGAAGACAGGGGCTCAACCCCTGACCAGGGAAGATCCCCCATGCTGTGGAGCAACTAAGCCCATGCACTGCAACTACCAAGCCTGTGCTCTAGTACCCAGGGAACCGCAACTACAGAACCCACATGTCACAACTACTGAAGCCCAAGTGCCCTAGAGCCCATGCTCTGCAAAAACAGAAACTACTGCAATGAAAAGCTCGTGTACCACAATTGGAGAGTAGCCTCCACTCCCTGCAACCAAGAGAAAAGCCTGTGCAGCAACAAAGAACTCAGCACAGCCAAAAATAAATATAATTTTAAAATAATAAAATACATGCTTAAAAAATGTATCTGTCGGTGTCACTTAGGTAAAACTGACTATCCCAGTTTCTGGAATAGGCTTGTGGACAAAGCATGGACAATCAAAAATCTGAGGCTACCTGTACCAGAGTCACTGATTCAGAAATGGGCATTTCACCCAACCTGGGCCAACCACTGCCAATAAGACTCTGTTTTAAGACTTAAAAAAAAAATTGTTAGGAAAGTGAAGCTCTCTTTCTACTGAACTTGAACTAGTAGAATGTATATCTAAAGATATTGGTGTCCATCTTCCCTGGTGGCTCAGATGGTAAAGAATCTGCCTGCAATGCAGGCGACCTGGGTTCCATCCCTTGGGTCAGGAGGATCCCCTGGAGAAGGAAATGGCAACCCACTCCAGTATTCTTGCCTGGAGAATTCCATGGAGCCTGGTGAGCTACAGTCTGTGGGGTCACAAACAGTCGGACATGACTGAGAGGCTAACACTTTACTACCATACAAAGAGAGTTGAGCAAGGAGTCAACACAGAGAAAGCAGAGCTTCTAGATGTAGATAGAAACTGAGTCCCTGATGGTATCCTGTACATCTCTGGATCTATTTCTGTAGCTCTACCTTTGAACTTTCCGGTTGTTGAGTGAATAAATTTACTACGTTTGTTAGTCCGTTTGAGTTAAGGATCTGCCGTCTAATGGAAAGCACAGAGGCTAATATAATTTATAAGCGTCTTTTTCTACATTTATGATTCAAGTTCCTGAAAAAAGAAAAACCAAACTGAAAACCCAGCAGTAAGAGTGAAAGACCAGTAGATAGGGCAACTGATTACAAAAATGAGTCGGGAAACAGGAAGTGTGGAGTGCCCCTGTGCCTCATTTCCAATCAGCGATATCAAATGGAGAAAAGTTTGTTTTGGGGGGGGGGGGGGGGGTGGGCAGGGGTGGGGAGGCGCTATGCTGTGTCTTCATTGCTTTTCTCTAGTTGTGGCCAGCAGGGGCTACTCTCTAGTTGCAATGCACAGGTTTCTCCTTGCGGAGGCTTCTGGTTGCAGGGCACAGGATGTAGGGCGTGCAGGCTTCCGTAGCTGCGGCTCCGGCCTCTGGAGCACAGGCTCAATGGTTGTGGTGCAGTTGCTCCACATCAAATGGGATCTTCCTAGATCAGGGATGAACTCTGTATCTCCTTCATTGGCAGGTGGATTTTTTGTTTTTCTTCTTTTTTTTTACCACTGGCCCCCAAGGAAGCCCGAGAGAAGATTTTTTAAAAAGCTTCTATTTGTGTCTGGTTCTGAAGCACAAGCTGGAATCAAGATTGCTGGGAGAAATATCAGTAACCTCAGATATGCAGATGACACCATGCTTATGGCAGAAAGTTAAGAATTAAAGAGCCTCTTGATGAATGTGAAAGAGAAGAGTGAAAAAGTTGGGTTAAAACTCAACATTCAGTAAACAAAGATCATGGCATCTGGTCCCATCACTTCATGGGAAATAGATGGGGAAACAGTGGAAACAGTGACAGACTTTATTTTGGGGGGCTCCAAAATCACTGCAGATGATGACTGCAGCTGTGAAATTAAAAGACACTCCTTGGAAGAAAAGTTATCACCAACCTAGACAGCATATTAAAAAGCAGAGACATTGCTTTGCCAACAAAGGTCTGTCTAGTCAAAGCTATGGTTTTTCCAGTAGTCATGTATGTATGGATGTGAGAGTTGGACTATACAGAAAGCTGAGAGCCAAAGAATTGATGCTTTTGACCTGTGGTGTTGGAGAAGACTCTTGAGAGTCCCTTGGACTGCAAGGAAATCCAACCAGTCCATCCTAAAGGAAATCAATCCTGAATATTCATTGGAAGGACTGATGCTGAAGCTGAAAATCCAATACTTTGGCCACCTGATGCAGAGAACTGACTCATTAATAGACCCTGATGCTGGGAAAGATTGAAGGCGGGAAGAGAAAGGGACGACAGAGGATGAGATGGTTGGATGACATCACTGACCCGATGGACGTGAGTTTTGAGTAAACTTCAGGAGCTGGTGATGGACAGGGAGGTTTGGCATGCTGCAGTTCATGGGGTTGCAAAGATTTGGACATGACTGAGCAACTGAACTGAACTGAACTGTGTCTGATTCTCCGTTCAGTACCATACAAGTGGATTATGACATATGTATGCCAACAGTCTTCAACCAAAGAGATTTTGTTCTCCAGGTGCTGCTGGGCGATGTCTGGATGGAGACAGTCTTGGCTGTGATAATTAGGGGAGAGGGTGCTATGAGCATCTAGTGGTAGAGACCAAGAACAGGGATGCTGCCAAAGTCTACATTGCACAAGACTGCCTTCCGCAACAAAAAATTACCCAGTGCAAGATATCAAGAGAATCAAGGCTGGAAAACTCTCATCTGTATCTCTCAACATCTACATGCTTATTTGTGTCTATTTTTAGGTCAAGTACTTGTTGGGTTTCTGGTGGCTTTTATAGTTTTGAATGTTTGGGTTTTTTTGACAAGTATCACAGTTTCTGGGTAAGAGACCACAGGCTCCACTACCAGACTTTCGTAAGGCCTTAAAAAAAGATGTTTTCAGTCATATTGACCATTTGCAATTAGTTTCTGACTCAAGTGACAGAGCCCTGATTTATGCAACCACATAAACCCTGAAGATGAACAGATCCTGTGATCAGGAATGGACATTTCCACAGTTCTGATGATTGCACAGCTGGCCTCCACTATATTATTCTTGTGGCACTTCTTTAAAATGATAGCAAAAGGGAGGGCTAAAAAGGAAACTAGCTTTTGGTGAAGAATGCCAGCATGAATATATTTTCAAATACTTGGGAAACTGGTACTTCTTTACCTGGAATCTGGTGGCTTAGATGGTAAAGAATCTGCCTGCAATGCAGGAGACCTGGGTTTGATCCCTGGGTCGAGAAGATCCCCTGTAGAAAGGAATGGTAACTCACTCAGACCTCCAGTATTCTTGCCTGGGAAATTCTATGGACAAGAGAGCCTGGTAGGCTACAGTCCATGGAGTCGCAAGGAGTCACCTCTGAGTGACTAACACTACCTGGAATTATAATAAATTAGTAAATTCGATTTACTCCTAAATGGGTATTCAGGCTCAGGTAATACTATTCATCTCTGAGAGGCACTGAAAGTGCAAAACTTAGGTTCATCCTGTTAAGTGGATAGATGATTTATGTATGAAATAAATCAGAGAAAATCTTTATTTTTGAAAATGGAGAGTGTCTCAATAAATCAAACTTTTACTAACAAAAGAGAGTATGGGGGAGGGAGTGAGAGTAAAAACTGAAAAATTCTCTAGTTTGCATGTAGCAAATCCTCTCTATAAGAGTAAAAAGATAAAGCTACATTTTGAGCCATGCTATATTTAAAACTGGTTTGGGTATAAAAACGAAAGAAGTCTTAAAGATTTTAAAATTAAAAAATAAATAAATAAATAAATAAATAAATAAATAAATAAAAATCCCCTAAAAAAAAAAAAAAATAAATGCATTTTTAAAAGACTTCAAAAAATTTTAAAAAATTTGCTGTGGTAGACTTATGAAAATTTTATGATTACAACCATGTTTAAGTATGTGGAAATTTTAATTGACTACATAAATAAATTTCTACATATAGTTATAAAAATAATTTGTAAATATTTGTATTAAGGATTAGACAAACATAAAAGTGAAGATTCCTCTACACACATAAAAAACTTCATTTTACAAATTACTACTTCATATTTCTCTCCCTTTACTCTAGGTTTCTCTGATTATAATGTCATAAGGAAGCAAGAATCCACTGAGAGAAATCACTTGTCGAAAAAGATTAAATTGCCCCATTATAAAGTCCTTTCTCTGAATCATATTTTATTTAAGAGTCCATGTATGAGAACTAGATTTCATATATTTAACTCCTTTGGCTCAGCCATTTAATACTGGTGTCACCTTGGACAAATTATATAGCTTATTCAATTATTCTCTAACTCAGTTTATTTATTTATAAATGGGAAGGATAATAGGGTGGTTATGAGAATTGTTGTTATTGTTTAGTTGCTAAGTCGTGTCCAACTTTTTGGTTACCCCATGGAATGTAACCCAGCAGGCTCCTCTATCCATGGGATTTCCCAGACAAGAGTACTGGAGCTGGTTGCCATTTCCTCCTCCAAGGGATCTTCCTGACTCAGGATCAAACCTGAGTCTCCTGAGTTGGCAGGTGGATTCATTACCACTGAGCCACCTGAGAAGCCCAGCTATGAGGACAGAATGAGATAATTTTTTAAAGACTTGGCATAATACATGAAAGATGGATAATCTTATTATATTACTCAAAACACTATAAACTTTCTCCCTGTCCCCTAGAATTGGCAGGGGTTTGTTTTTGCTACTGTTGTTTGATTTTGATTTTTACATTTCAGAGACACAATCCTGAAAATCAGAAGGGGAACTAGATAAAAATTTTCAAAATATCCCTCTGACTTCACCAAACTGTACAAGAAATGTACTGTTAACTTTTAGTAAAATGTTTTAATAGTGCATTTAACAAATACAAAAAAAAAAGCACAAAGCTGAAAATAGAACATAAGATACATCATTGAGTTCCATTTAATACTTGACTGGATCAGAATGAGATAAAACTTGGAATAAAAGGAGTCATATGGACTTTCACAGTGATGGTGACAAAGATATGGGGGTGGTTCTGATTTGCTGGATGTCTACTGTACCCACAGTCTCTAGTAGGTATTTGTCCACTCATGTTCATTCAACTGGTTTTCAGAACATCCTTGTAAGTGGACACGAGTGTGGTTTTCATTTTTGTAAATGAAGAAGCTACACACTGAGAAGTTGAGAAGTTTACCCAGGTCTGTGACAGATGTCACGCCAAAAAGATTGAGACTTGAGTCTGTAAGAGTATACTATTTGTCTTTTATTATATAGTTAGTTTACCACATTGTGTTAGTTTGAAGTGTACAGCAAATTGAACCAGTTATGCAAGTATGCTGCTGCTGCGTTGCTTCAGTTGTCTGACTCTGTGCAATCCCATAGATGGCAGCCCACCAGGCTCCCCTGTCCCTGGGATTCTCCAGGCAAGAACACTGGAGTGGGTTGCCATTTCCTCCTCCAATGCGTAAAAGTGAAAAGTGAAAGTGAAATCTCTCAGTTGAGTCCGACTCTTCGCGACCCCATGGACCACAGCCTACCAGGCTCCTCCGTCCATGGGATTTTCCAGGCGAGAGTACTGGAGTGGGTTGCCATTGCCTTCTCCAATATGCAAGTATATATATATATATATATATAAGGGAATATATATATATTCCCTTTTCAGATTCTTTTCCATTATGGTTTATTACAAAATATTGAATATAGTTCCTTGTGCTACACAGTAAGTCCTTGTTGGTTATCTGTTCTATGTATAGTAGCATGTATACATTAATCCTAAACTCCTAATTTACCTCTCTGTCCCCACTAGCCCCTTTGGTAACCATAAAATATAATATTTTTAAATTACTTTTATTACTGTAATAATAGTTTACTTATATGAAACAATAAGGTTAATAAAATGCTTTTTAGGCTAATAATTGTAGCAGTTCAATTCAGTTCAGTTCAGTTCAGTTCAGGCGCTCAGTCATGTCCGACTCTTGGCAACCCCATGAATCGCAGCACGCCAGGCCTCCCTGTCCATCACCATCTCCCGGAGTTCACTCAGACTCATGTCCATCAAGTCCGTGATGCCATCCAGCCATCTCATCCTTGGTCGTCCCCTTCTCCTCCTGCCCCCAAACCCTCCCAGCATCAGGGTCTTTTCCAATGAGTCAACTCTTCGCATGAGGTGGCCAAAGTACTGGAGCTTCAGCTTTAGCATCATTCCTTCTAAAGAACACCCAGGGTTGATCTCCTTCAGAATGGACTGGTTGGATCTCCTTGCAGTCCAAGGGACTCTCAAGAGTCTTCTCCAACACCACAGTTCAAAAGCATCAATTCTTCGGTGCTCAGCCTTCTTCACAGCCCAACTCTCACATCCATACATGACCACAGGAAAAACCATAGCCTTGACTAGATGGACCTTAGTCAGCAAATAATGTCTCTGCTTTTGAATATACTATCTAGGTTGGTCATAACTTTTCTTCCAAGGAGTAAGCGTCTTTTAATTTCATGGCTGCAGTCACCATCTGCAGTGATTTTGGAGCCCCCCCAAAATAAAGTCTGACACTGTTTCCACTGTTTCCCCATCTATTTCCCATAAAGTGATGGGACCAGATGCCATGATCTTCGTTTTCTGAATGTTGAGCTTTAAGCCAACTTTTTCGCTCTCCTCTTTCACTTTCATCAAGAGGCTTTTTAGCTCCTCTTTACTTTCTGCCATAAGGGTGGTGTCATCTGCATATCTGAAGTTATTGAGATTTCTCCCGGCAATCTTGATTCCAGCTTGTGCTTCTTCCAGTCCAGCGTTTCTCATGATGTACTCCGCATATAAGCAGGTAACAGTTAATGCTTACTATGCCCCAAGAGGTATTCCAAGTGCTTTACATATGTTAGCTCTCTTCACACTCAAAACTGTAGGAAATGATTTACTGTTATTTAACCCAAGTTGTAGATGAGGATGCCAAGGCCCAAGAAAAGCTAAGTGACTTGCCAAGGTGTATCCATGTCAAGGAAAGGAAAAGGGTCAAGTTGCATCAGAAATCTATATCCAAGAGGAATACTACCTCTTACTATGAAAGAAATAGTCTTTCTACCTTAAGACAGTAAATGATAAATACGTATTATGTATCTTAAAATAGTAATAAAAGGCTAATTATGGGAGAAATAGTTTATTTCCTATGTTGGCTCATAAATTCATATTTTCATCTAACTCTTTTCAAATGTGCACTAAAAATTGTTCTCCTTAGTGACAATCCTGGCGTGAATCACTAATACTTTTACAAACAAATTAGATTCAAGAAAAACCTGTTGCTTCAAGACAGAGACAGAAATGTTTCTCTATTTGAACTAGGTATTTAATAGATTCCTGAAACTTTCATTGCCAAAATGTACAGAAGATAATTTCTTTGTAAATCTTTGTATTTATCTGGGCCAAGCAAAATAGACTATTACCCCGATTAAATGTCTTTGAGACTTTTATAAGCTTCATCATTTGCATGAAAATCTATCTTATTAAATTAAAACCTAGCACTGAGAGAAAGCTACTGAAGTGTTCAATTTTTCTATTTTAATCTTCAATATTTCAAATATTTCTATTTTATTATTTTTTATTTCATGTGTAAATCTTGTTAGGTAAGAATGATCTTCATAAACTATAACAGGAATCATCTGAATGAATTTATTTACCAAACACAAACAGATTCAGTCTTCGAAAACAAACTTATGGTTACCAAAGGTGAAAGGTGAGGGCAAGGGATAAAGTAAGACATTGGGATTAACATATACACACTGCTATGCATAAAATAGGTAATCAACTAGGGTGTACAATTTATCGTGGGGCTTCCCTGGTGGCACAGTGGTAAAGAATCTGCCTGCCAATGCAGGAGACATGGTTTGATCCTTGGGTGGGGAAGATCCCCCAGAGGAGGAAATAGCAACACACTTCAGGATTCTTGCCTGAGAAATCCCTTGGCCAGAGAAGCCTGGCAGGCTACAGTCCATGGGGTCGCAAAAGGATCAGACACTGGCTTAGCAACTAAACAACAACATCGTGTAGCACAGGGAACTCTACTCAATGTTCTGTAATAAACTCTATGTGGAAAGAATCTGAAAAAGAATGGATACATGTATAAGCATAATGGAATCATTTTGCTGTACAGCAAAAACTAACACAGCATTATAAATCAACTATACTCTAATATGAAATAAATATTAAATTAAAAATTTATATAAGAAACAAGCTGGCATCATACCTCACTGACATTTTAAGCAGTGAGGAAAATATAATTCAGCTTAGGTAGTTTGAAACCCTGGTCTGAGGCCACAGTTTCTGTAGCTTTGAACTGTTTCACAAAGAAGTCAAAATTTGAATTCTCCTTTTCTATATTTTTTTTTTTTTCATAAAAACAGGGATGTTAAATGAGTGATACTTTATGTTTGTTTCTTTATCTTTGTCTGTGTTGGATCTTTACTGCCGTGCTGGTTTTTCTCTAGCTGTGGCGAGTGAGGGTTACTCTCCAGTTACAGTGAGCAGGCTTCACATTGCAGTGGCTTCTCTTGTGGAGCACAAGCTCTTGGGCATGCAGGCTTCATTAGTTGCAGCATACAGGCTCAGTAGTTGTGGCTCCTGGGCTTTAGAACACAGGCTCAATAGTTGTGGCACACAGGCTTAGTTGCTCCGAGGCATGTGGAATCTTCCTAGATCAGTGATTGAACCCATGTCTCCTACATTGGCAAGTAGATTCTTAACCACTGAGCCAACCAGGGAAGCCCTAGATGAGTGATATTAATCAAAGAAAAAAACTATATTTTCAGAGTTAGTCAACATGCATCAAAAGTTCATATACCAAGAGTCAGAAGAAGTGAGGGGTGAGAAAGTGATCCCCACACTGAAAGCTGATGTGTGGTACTCAGACTCCAGTAAGACTGTGGGATTCCCTCATCCCTGGGCTTACAAAGCCTGCACACAGCCATGCTGGCAGAACCAATTTAAAAAGAGAGCGTCAGAGAAAAACTGAAGAAACAAAGCAATGCCCAAGAATGAGGGAGGCAGATAGATGCAGGCTAGAATGAGTAATTATGATTAGCCTCGTGGAAAGGCACATCATCTCTGCTGTAAGTAGATGTATGGTAGGATCAAGAGTCTTCCTCATTCACCTAGAAAGACAAAGTAGCCCTTCCTGAAATTGTTGGTATGAGGCTTAAAGATGAGGTCACTTAAACTGTATGTAATGCTACTCTATCTTCAGATATGTGCTATTTAGACTTGCAAAACAAGACACTAATAATTACAGCTCCAAACAAATAATTTAGGGTATTTGAGCTCTTGGGAATCACATGCTTAGGGGTATTTCTAAAGAGCCCACAGCAGTGGAAAATGTTTTTATGACATTTCTCGACTTCATGCTGGCTGAATTTCTTTATTATCACTCTAGCTGAAAATAACTGTAAATGGTGCATACAATTTATATGTTTTTATCTCATCTTAAAGTCACTAAAGAGAAAAGGAGATGGTAAGCAATCTCAGTGTCTAAATCTAAATGAAGGCAGAAACTCACAGGGGAAACCAAGCCTTAATTGTTCCCTGAGAGTATTTGATAAAACTAGACAAATTTTGATTTTGTTTTCACCACCTAGAGGAGTGTCTACTCATGGGTGGAAGGAATAAGGCAAAGACAATGTATGTGCCAAACATCCCCTTTCTTCATCCTAGACCCACAGGGTGACTGTATTTCCCATCCCTACTTATAGGAACGTTGAAGGTACATGTCTAGTTTTAGACAATGGAATAGGTGCAGAACTTAACGTATGCGGCTCGGGCCTAACCCTTCACATAATCCACAAGGTCCTTGGCTTGTTAAGCTAAAAGTTCAAGATTTCTAGAAAGGGACTCTGACGGAGATGAACTCAAGAGAGCCAACTGACTTATATCTGATTGTGACATGAGCAAAATAATAAATTTCTACTTTTTTAAACCACCAAAACCACAAGCTGCTTTTGGCTGAAGCAGCTTGTGAGCATTATGTTAACAAATTTGGAGACTAAGAAGAGCCCTTAAACCCCATAAATGTAAAAACAATGTCAACTCATTCTATTATCCTAAACCTAGGAAACAAAGGGAACACCATCTCAAGTTGAACAAAAAATTGAGACAGTGAGAATGAGCTTGAAAAATTGAAAACACTAGTGATTATCAGATTATTAGACAGGTTATTAGATTCTATTCTTATTTCTTATAGTGAAAAACACCTCAAGTTGAAAATTTGGCTTAAAATTATCTCAGATTATATTGAATAGTTTTATCTGGAAATATCAAATGAAAACAAAAATTCTTTCTGTGGAATTCATCTTCATCCTGGGCATCAAAGAACTTCCAAAAATAATTTTACAGGAAAAACTCATGAATCACCCTCCCAAATCACTGGAAACAGGAAGAAACAAAGCAGCAAAACAGCAGAAATAATAGGATGATATAGTAGAATCATCAGATGTATAATTCTATAATTACTATGCTTAAAACATAAAAGATTTATTTGAATGTATCTGAAATCAGAAAACTATAAAGAATGACCAACAGATTTGGAAAGCATGAAAACAGAGCTTCTAGAATTGAAAAAAATCTAATAATGAATTTCATGAACATAATATGTACTTATTTTTTCCTTTTTACTTCTTTGAAGTTAAGAGGTTGCTCACAAGCTATGGCAACATTGTTAAAAAGAAACATCATCACTGAAGTGAAAATTTGTTGGAAATTTAAACAGTAGATAAGACAGAGCTAGAGAGAGAACTGGTAAAATGCAAGATAGATCAGAAGGAATTATCCAGAAAGATGCACAATGGGGAAAATGAAATTGAAAATATTTTTTGAAAGATTTTCAAAACATGGGGGAAAAGTACTTCCAGAATTGTGGAATATGGATCTCTGAAAATCATCTCCTTCATAAAAGTATATATTGTCAAAATCAACTTTCTTGGAACTCTGGAAATTAACTACTAGTTTGCAACAGTCTAAGGGGTATTGTTCAAGAAAACAGCTGCATCTCAGTAGTAATTATGAGCCTTGTGATGCTTTAATTTGCTCTAGTCTCATCTGCCTTTCCAGCACCATGGTAGCCATGAAAGCCAACAGCCTCACAACTGTCACAGGTGTGAAAACTAGCACCCTAGAGAACCTAGAGGACAGACAGATTTGAAGCTGCCTGAAAGTCCCATATGCAGAAAATTGTCACTATCTGAATATCTGTTAGTTTCCTGAAAAAGCTTCATTCTCAAGACTTGACTCAGGACATGATCTGTGCAAGCTATTCTGTCCTAGCATATTTCTTGAAACAATAAATGGAAATTGTTTAACATAATCCCTCGCTTCTCACAGACCTTGAGACTCTGTGGAAGCAAGAAGAGAGTTAAGGCAGAGTTGTGAACTTCCTGCTGTAGCATTGAAAACATTTCTAGTGCATGCATCCATGTAAAGATACTTAGCAAAGGCTGGGATAGTTATTGAAATAACTATTAAATCATTACCTGATCGATAAGTTAACTGATTTCAGTTGCTCCACAGAATGCAGAATATAGAATGTATAGAATTAGTCCAGGAAAGTCACTAAAAAATCAAACATCAACAACAGTAATAATACCAATGAAAAGCAACAACTAACCCTAAAGGAGGAAGAAGGAGACTGTGATTTCCATAATTAAAATATTTTATTATTTTAAATATTAAATCTTAAATAAAAATGATGAAAAACAGGAAACTATGACCCATACTCAGAAAATAAAAAGTTAATAGAAATTGTCCCTGAATAGTTCTAGACACTGGATGTACTAGACAAGAACTTTAAGCAAGCTATTATAAATATTTTCAAAGAAATAAAAATAACCATGACTAAAGAATTAAAGGGAAGTGTGAGAACCATGTGTCACCAAATAGAGAATATCAACAAAGAGACAGATATTATGACAAAGAACCAAAGAGAAATTATGGAGTTGAAAAGAATAACTGAAATGAAAAATTCACTAGATGGGCTCAACATCAGATTTGAAATGGCAGAGGAAAAAACTATAAAACTATAACCTAGGTTACTTGATATTATATTCACTTAGGAGTAGAAAGAAAAGAGAATAAACAAAACTGAACAGAGCCTCAGTCTTATGGGAAACCCTCAAGCATATCAACATACATATAATGGGCATATTAGGAGGAGAGGTGAGAGAAAATTTGGAAGGAGGAATATTTGAAAAATAATAATTAATAAATGCACACATTCCATGACTTTTCCTCAGGAATTATGGAGCCAGGGAACAGTAGGACAGCATATTCAAAGTCCTGAGAGAAATAGACTATCAACCAAGAATATTATACCCAGCAAAACTGTCTTTCAAAAAACAAATGTGAATTTAAGACATTCCCACATCAACAAAAACTTAAAAAATCCATCACTAGCAGATGCACCTTACATGAAGTATTAATTTTACTGAAGCTACAGTTGATCATTGAGTACAGGCTCACCACTTTTATATAACTTTCTATTGAAGATTCTAGGGAAAAATTTTATTCCTAAAAGGAAAACATTTATTCAAAAAAAATAAAACATTCAGAAGATATAAATTTTTTTAATGTGTACTTTCCTATTTATAACCACAGACTATAGAGAGTAAGATTTTACATAAGGGAAAGTTAAAACTTGTACAATCAGAATGGAAAATTTTTAACACCTCTTCCTTCAGTAGATTAAAATTCAGATTTTAAAAAAAAGCTATAAAATGTTTGAATAGCACACCCTACAAACCTGACCTGATGAACAGCAGTGCTTGTGGAACATATGCGCAAACTCTACAAATCACATTCTTTCAAATACACATGAATTATTTACAAAAAGATTTGAAGTCACATAAATGATATACTATGACCTTAATTCAACCTAGAAGTCAGTAACAAAGATAAAATGGAAAAAAAGCTTCCAAGTTTGGAAATAAATATGCTTTTGGCTGAGCCATGGTCCAGTTAATGAATTATAATGGAAGCAGATGACAAAGAAAGTAAAATTGTCTTCTGAAAATGAAATAGACTATATAGTAACATAATAAAAGAGAAAGAAAGGAAGGGAATGTCTTGAAAATATAAAAAAGAGTTAGGAAAGAAGATAGTGGGTGGAGGAAACCACGAATATCTTTAGAAACAATAGAAACAAACAAGATAATAGGAACAGAATTTTCAGAAAGTAAGGTGGAATGGATGGAATTTACATCAATCTTGACATGTAAAATTCAATAAAATAGGAACATCTGAATATGTCCTTTACACATTCACCACACACACATTTCAACCACCTAGTCTGACTGACTTACTAACAGGATAGAAACAGCAGAAGAATAAAATCAAAAGAAAGGGAAAAAACTTTATTACACTGAAGGGAAAAAAAAAAAGATATTTTCTTAGGAAGTGGGATTGAGGGCATACTAGAGAAACATAAAAGGAAAATGAGGTTTTAGAGACTAGCAAAACTACACCTAGGATGGAGAAAAAGATCTATCCAGCTATTGGAAAAGAGAGATGTACAGTTGCAAAACACAAAAGGTGACTGGAGCCCCCGTAAATCTGACACAGGAAGAGCAGTGAGGTCTCAGACAGTCATCAGGAAGGGCCCAGCCTTTGACCCCCAACAGGAGACAGGATCAAAGGTGCAGAGAGACCACAGTACCATTAACTGGGAGAATTACCCTTGAAGATTCGGAAAGGTATGAAAAATTGCTAAATAAAATTTGGACAGATTTGATGGGGGAAACCAAGAACAGAGTGAATTATTCAAAGAATTATTGGATGAGCTTCAAAGCAACACCACGTTTACTCTAAGTAGACAAGGCAAGCATTAGCCAGGCCCTGTAGAGACATACCAAGAAATGTATGGAATTTGGGACTCTTAAGGAAAGACCCAACCAGGATGAGCCAAGATAAAAGGGAGCCAGGTAGGACAACAATAGATCAAAAACAAGCCTGTGGTAGATGTTCACAGAACACAAAATACCTCCTCTGTCAGATTAGCCAGTTCAAAAAGGTGAAGATGGATGAGGTTTGTTTCAACAGGTGATGCTTTTAGTAGATCCATAACTTAAATGACTCATCTATCTTACTATGGGAAACACCACAAAGCGAACTCTAATAGAACAAATGAGAAAATAAACATACAGGCTGGGAAGAAAGAACTAAAAACAAAAATGCATTCATTTTGGGGTTTTTCTACAGTAGAGAAGTAACGGGTACAATTTTACGAGCATTTTAAATGCAAGGATCTCAGCCAAACCTTTCTGAAAGGGGTCAAGAAAGAGCAGAGGGGAAACAAAATGCTTAAGAGATATCCTGCAATTGACAAAATAAAGACATAAGAGTACGAAATGCTACTTAAGGCATGAAACAAAGGCTGACAGAACATGTTTTGAGAAGCAGGTGGCAGAAGCACCCATCCACCTTATGCTCCTGGTGGCACACTTTTGAGACCCTCAGTTCAGGAACTGGCTAAGGCATCTTCTCTAGTTGAAACCTAAATAGAGACTAGGTAAAAATCTTCCAGAAGAAGTAAGTTTCACACACACTTCATCAATGAGAGGAAGTCACAATAGCTCCTGTGCCATGAACTGAACTTGGTTCACAAAAGTAGAACAGTGCCCAAATTCAAAGGATCAATGGAAATAAAGAGATTTTGTACATTCTTCTTGAGATAAAACTAGAGACCCACGAAAGACCTGAGAACTGGGATTGCCACCACTGAGATTCCTCAATTCTTGAGAAAGACCATAAGGTACACAGGTTGGGACATCCCTCCTCTTCCTGGAACACAGCCTTGTCATAGCGAAGAGGCTTGTGTAACTCAGTGAAGCTATGAGACTTGCTGTCCAGGCAGGTCATAGTGAAGAGTTCTGACAAAATGTGGTCCACTGGAGGAGGAAATGGCAGTCCACTCCAGTATTCTTGCCTGAAGAACCCCATGGACAAAAGGAAAAGGCAAACAATATGACACCAGAAGATGAGCGCCCCCAGGTTGAAAGGGGTCCAATATGCTATCGGGGAGGTGGTGGTGGTTTAGTCACTAAGGTGTGTCCAACTCATGCGAACCTATGGACTATAGCCTGCTAGGCTCCTCTGTCCATGGGATTCTCCAGGCAAGAATACTGGAATGGGTTGCCATTTCATCCTCCAGGGGATCTTCCTGACCTAGGAATCAAACCCAGGTCTCCTGCGTTGCAGGCAGATTCTTCACCAACTGAGCTATGTGGGAAGAGCAGAGGACAACTATTAATAGCTCCAGAGACAATGAAGTGGTTGGGCCAAAGTGGAAACAATGCTCAGTTGTGGAGGCATCTGGTGGTGAAAGTAAAGTCCAATGCTGTAAAGAACAATTATTGTATAGGGACCTGGAATGTTAGGTCCATGAATCAAAGTAAATTGGATGTGCTCGAGCAGGAGATGGCAAGATTGAACGTTCACATCTGAGGAATCAGTGAAATAAAATGATGGAAGTGGGAGAATTTAATTCAGATGAGCATTATATCTACTACTGTGGGCAAGAATCCCTTAGAAGAAATGGAGTAGCCCTCACAGTCAACAAAAGAGTCCAAAATGCAGTACTTGGTGCAATCTTAAAAATGCCAATATTATCTCAGTTAATTTCCAGAACAAACCATTCAATATTACGGTAATCAAAGTCTATGCCCCAACCACTATGCCGAAGAAACTGAGGTTCACCTGTTCTATGAAAAACTACAACACTTTCTAGAAAAGTGATAGTGAAGTCGCTCAGTCATGTCCGACCCTCAGTGACCCCATGGACTGCAGCCTACCATGCTCCTCTGTCCATGGGATTTTCTAGGCAAGAGTACTGGAGTGGGTTGCCATTTCCTTCTCCAGAGGATCTTCCTGACCCAGGGATCAAACCCAGGTCTCCCGCATTGTAAGCACTTTCTAGAACTAACACCAAAAAGAAAAAATGTCCTTTTCATCACAGGGGATTGGAATGCAAGGGTAGAAAGTCAAGAGAGATGTGGAGTAACAAGTAAGTTTGGTCTTGGAACACAAAGTGAAGCAGGGCTGGCAGAGTTTTGTCAAGAGAACATAGTGGTCATAGCAAATACCCTTTTCCACCAACACAAGACATGACTCTACACAAGGAGATCACCAAAATGGTCAATACCAAAATCAGATTAATTATATTTTTTGTAGCCGAAGATGAAGAAGCTATACAGTCAGCAAAAACAAGGCCTGGAGCTAGCTGTGGTTCAGATCATCACCTCCTTATTGCAAAATTCAGGCTTAAATTGAAGAAAGTAGGGAAAACCACTAGGCCATTCAGATATTACCTAAATCAAATCTATAATGATTATACAGTGGAGGTAATAAATAGATTCAAGAGATTAGATCTAGTAGAGAGAGCGATTGAAGAACTATGGACAGGGTTTCATAACATTGTACAAGAGGTAGTGACCAAAACCACTCCAAAGAAGAAGAAATGCTAGAAGGCAAACTGGTTGTCTGAGGAAGCTATACAAATAGCTGAGGAAAGAAAAGAAGTAAAAGGCAGGTGAGAAAGGGAAAGATATACCCAACTGAATGCAGTGTTTCAGAAAACAGCAAGGAGAGATAAGAAGGCCTTCTTAAATGAACAATGCAAAGATATAGAGGAAAACAGTAGAATGGGAAAGACTAGAGCTCTCTTCAAGGAAATTGGAGATATCAAGGGAACATTTCATGCAAGGATGAGCACAATAAAGGACAGAACTGGTATGGACCTAACAGAAGCAGAAGAGATTAAGATGTGGCAAGAACACACAGAAGAACTATATAAGAAAGGTTTTAATGACCTGAATAACCATGATGGTGTAGTCACTCATCTAGAGCTGGACATCTTGGATTGGGAAGTCAAGTGAACCTTCAGAGGCATTACTGCAAACAAAGCTAGCTGACATGACAGAATTCCAACTGAGCTATTTAAAATCCTAAAAGACGATGCTGTTAAAGTGCTTCACTCAATATGGCAGCAAATTTGAAAACTCAGCAGTGGCCACAGGAGTAGAAAAACTGTTTTGATTCCAATCCCATAAAAAGGCAATGCCAAAGAATGTTCAAATTACTGCCCAATTGCACATTCATTTCACATGCTAGCAAGGTAATACTCAAAATCCTTCAAGTTAGGTTTCAACAGTAAGTGAATTGAAAACTTTCAGATGTACAAGCTGGATTTAGAAAAGGCAGAGGAACCAGAGATCAAATTGCCAACATTAGTTGGATTGTAGAAAAAGCAAGAGAATTCCAAAGAAACATCTACTTCTGTTTCATTGACTACATTAAAGCCTTAGACTGTATGGATCACAACAAACTGTGGAAAATTCTGAAAGAGATGGGAGTACCAGATTACCTTACCTGTCTCTTGAGAAATCTCTATATACAGAGGTCAAGAAGCAACAGTTAAAACTGGCATGGAACAAAGGATTCATTCAAAATTGGGAAAGGAATATGTCAAGGCTGTATATTGTTACCCAGCTTATTTAACTTATATGCAGAGTACATAATGTGAAATGTAGGACTGGATGAAGCACAAGCTGGAATCAAGATTGCTGAGAGAAACATCAACAACCTCAGATATGCAGATGACATGACTCTAATCGCAGAAAGTGAAGAGGAACTAAAGAGCCTCTTAATGAAAGTGAAAGAGGAAAATGAAAAGACTGGCTTAAAACACAACATTCAAAAAACGAAGATGATGGCACCCAGTCCCATCACTTCATGGCAAATAGAAGGGAGGAAAGTGGAAACAGTGAAGATTTCATTTTCTTGGATTCCAAAATAACTGTGGATGGTGACTGCAGTCATGAAATTAAAAGATGCTTGCTCCTTGGAGAAAAGCTATGACTAATCAAGACAGCTTATTAAAAAGCAGTGACATCACTTTGCCAACAAAGATCTGTATAGTCAAAACTGTGATTTTTCCAGTAGTCATGTGCAGGTGTGAGAGTTGGACCATGAAGAAGGCCGAGAACTGAAGAGCTGATGCTTTTGAACTGTGGTGCTGGAGAAGACACTTACAAGTCCCTTGGACTGCAAGGAGATCAAACCAGTCAATTGTAAAGGAAATCAACCCTGAACATTCACTGAAGGACTGATGCTGAAGCTGAAACCCTAATACTCTGGCCACATGATGTGAAGAGCCAGCTCATTGGAAAAGACCCTGATGCTGGGAAAGACTGAAGGGTGAAATGGTTAGACAGCATCACTGTCCAAATGGATATGAAACTGAGCAAACTCTGGGAGACAGTGAAGGGCAGGGAAGCCTGGTATGCTATAGTCCATGGGGTCACAAAGAGTTGGACATGACTGAGTGAATGAACAACAACAACAGGGACTTTCCTGGCTGTCCAGTGGTAACACTTTGCCTTTCAATGCACAGGATATGGTTTAAATCCTAGTGTGGGAGCTAGGATTCCATGAGTTTCAAGACCAAAAAATACCAAGACATAAAACAGAGGCAATACTGTAACAAATTCAATAAAGGTTTTAAAATGATCCCCATTTAAAAAAAACACTTTAGAAAAAACTATGTTAAAATATAGACAGGTGGATATTCTAACAAATGCACAGTAGTGTAATTGCTTCAGGAAACCCCATGGCTCAGATGGTAAAGAGTCTGCCTGCAATACAAGAGACCTGGGTTCAATCCCTGGGTTGGAAAGATCCCTTGGAGAAGGAAATAGCAACACACAGCAGTATTCTTGCCTGGAGAATTCCATGGACAGAGGAGCCTGGCAGTCTACAGTCCATGCGGTCTCAAAGAAAGAGTCAGACACAACTGAGCAACTAATACACACACACACACACACACACACACACACACACACATATAATTACCTCTGGTGAATTAATGTTGACAAACCATGGAATCCAAACAACTCACTTGGATTGGCATCCCGGTGAGCCAGAAATCATTCATGGTTCTCTTTTCTCCATCAGTCTCCTTCATTCACTTACAGAGTTCCCATCTTGGAGTTTACCAAGTTCTAGGTTCTAAGATGGAGAAGGAAATGGCAACTCACTCCAGTACTCTTGCCTGGAAACTCCCATGGATGGAGGAGCCTGGAAGGCTGCAGTCCATGGGGTCGCTGAGGGTCTGACACGACTGAGCGACTTCACTTCCACTTTTCACTTTCATGCATTGGAGAAAGAAATGGCAACCCACTCCAGTGTTCTTGCCTGGAGAATCCCGGGGACGGGGGAGCCTGGTGGGCTGCCGTCTGTGGGGTCGCACAGAGTCGGACACGACTGAAGCGACTTCGCAGCAGCAGCAGCAGCAGGTTCTAAGAACATCATTTTGCTTGGTATAGGTCTCCTCTAGGAGGTTTTTTTTCTTTCTTTCTTTTTTTTAGTCTTGTGGTGGGGTAGGTGTGGGGCTCTGAAGCTGATTATCCTGTGTAACCTATCATTCGAAGATGAAAAGTGAAAGTGAAAGTTGCTCAGTTGTGTCTGACTCTTTGTGACCCTGTGGGCTATACAGTCCAAGGAATTCTCCAGGCCAGAATACTGGAGTAGGTAGCCTTTCCCTTCTCCAGGGGATCTTACCAACACAAGGATCGAACCTAGGTCTTCGGCATTGCAGGCAGATTCTTTGCCAGCTGAGACACATGGGAAGCCCAAGAATACTGGAGTGGGTAGCCTATCCCTTCTCCAGGGGATCTTCCTAACCCAGGATTTGAACTGGGGTCTTCTGCATTGCAGGCGGATTCTTTACTAACTGAGCTATGAGGGAAGAACCATTCAAAGATGAGTCATATTTAATTTTCTGAGATGCCCAAAGAACCACACCCACATCAGGTAAAGACAGTACCTGCCAAAGATTTTCAAACAGTGGTTCTCAGCCTTGACTGATATTAAAATCAGCTCAGAGCTTTTAACAGAGAAGGCAATGGCACCCCACTCCAGTACTCCTGCCTGGAAAATCCAATGGACAGAGGAGCCTGGAAGGCTGCAGTCCATGGGGTCGCTGAGGGTCGGACACAACTGAGCGACTTCACTTTCACTTTTCATCCTCATGCATTGGAGGAGGAAATGGTAACCCACTCCAGTGTTCTTGCCTGGAGAATCCCAGGGATGGGGGAGCCTGGTGGGCTGCCGTCTATGGGGTCACACAGAGTCGGACATGACTGAAGTGACTTAGCAGCAGCAGCAGAGCTTTTAAAAAACTGCCAGTTCCACAGCGCAGTGAGTGTCAGGGTTTGGTCCCCAGACTGCTTCCAGAACCACCAATAGCACCTGGGAACCGTTCAGAAATGCAAATTAGGGACTTCCCTAGTAGTCCAGCAGATGGGACTCTGCCTTCCACTGTAGGGGGGGCACCTCTTGATCCCTGGTCAGAAAACTAAGATCCCACGGTCCACGTGGTTCAACCAAAAAGAAAAGAAAAAAAAAGTACAAACCAGGGGATAGGGTCCAGCAATCTGTGTTTTATTAAGCCTTCCAGGGGATTCTAAGATACATAAAAGTTTGAGAACTACTGCTCTAGTTCATCTCAAGCAAAGGAAATTAAAATTTTTGGAGGAAAAGCCTAAACATAAGACTAAGGACCACTGTATTAAAAAAAAAAAAAAAAGCAAACACTATTCATGCAATTGGAGATGCACCTGGCTGAGATTAAGCAGAAAAAAAGATTGGGAAATTGGAGTAGGAAGTTAATTTAAGAAAGTTAGATTATAACTTCTTTGGAGTTTCAAAGATCAAGAAAATTTGATTAGGAGTTACATTTTTTGGATTTATGACCCACAAAAGTAAAATAATTTGATTTTAGATTTTAAACCTTCTGTTGTTCAGTCACTCAATCGTGCTGACTCTGCAATCTCATGGACTGCGGCACGCTAGGCTTCCCTGTACTTCACCATCTCCCAGAGGCCGCTCAAACTTTAAAAGAAAAATTTATTAAGATGAAAGTTGTTAAGCATACAGAAATGTACAATTAATAGTATAAGTGAACTACATATTTCTCAGATTAAACTGTTATTACTATCAACATTTTAAAAATACTCTTTTCAACTAATTTTTTTCCCTTTTTCTTTCCTTCTTTTTTGTTTTGTTATGCTTTCTTTTCTAGGGGTATGTGTTGGAGGTTCGAGGGTAGAGTTGGTGCTATAGTATTTTCAGGAAAATTCTTGCTATTATCTTATTTAAAATCACAACTACTTGCATAGATGTCACTGAAATTAGGAGCATTATTCATGTAATAATAATCTTATTTTCTTTTGTAACAGAATTAATAATAATTCTTTGATATTATCTAATAACTTGTTTGTAATAGTATTTCCTCAGTGGTATCAAAAATGTCTTTTGCGATTCCTTTGAAACAGAAAAAAAACAAGGTTCACACATGGCATATGATGGTTATATTTCTTAGGTCTCTGTTAGTTTGGGCTTCCCAGGTGGTGCTAGTGGTAAAGAACCCTCCTGCCAGTGCAGGTGCACGTAAGAGATGTGGGTCCAATCCCTGGGTTGGAAAGATTCCCTGGAGGAAGGCATAGCAACCCACTCCTTACTCTTGCCTGGAAAATCCCATGAACAAAAGAGCCTGGTGGGCTACAGTCCAGGGGGTCACAAAGCGTCTGACATAACTGAAGCCTCTTAGCATGCACTGTTAGTTTAGAACAGTCATCCTCCCCTTTGTATTCATGTCATTGACTTGTGGATGAAATAAAATGGTTCTTCTGTAGAATATACTCCTTCAGAATTTGTCTATTTGCTTCGCCCTGGTGATATTTAACTTTTCCCCTACTTTTCTTCTCTCATTAAACCAGAAGTTAATAATCTCACTTACAGTCAAGTCCAAGATTTTTTGCAAGAAATATTGACATGTTTACATTTACTAACAAGTAAATTCAAGAGTGCCTGTCTGATCTATTATAGTCATCAACTTTCCTCTTGATGTTTTGATATACATTAATGATTATTGCTTGAAACAGTTATTACTGCAGAAGTTATAAAATGGTTCATTTATAATACTATCACTTTTCCTATATTTTCATCTGGAATTCTTCTATAAAACCAACTGCTTTTATAACTGAATACAAGCTCATACTGCTCACCACACAACAGGCCAATAAATTGAGTGACTGGGACAAGAAACAGTGATTTTATTTGGAACTCCAGCAAACCAAGAAGATAATGGACTAATGTCCCCCCAAAAATCTTACCCAAGTTAGAATGCAAGCTTCTTTATACTAAAGGGGGAGGGGGTGTGGCTGTTTGTTGCAAACATTTTGGCACCAGAATCCTTTGTTCTTGCAGCTGTCTGGAAGGTCTGGCCATATTGTTCCTGTAAACCTCCAACAAGATCATTGTTATTTTACAACAATTTTAAACTGTATTAAGGACTTTGAAAACAAACCTGATAAATGGAGAGATAACCATGTACATGGTTGAAAAACCTGAGATTGTAGAGATATTTTTCCTTATGCAGAACCACATAAAGAAAAGTAATCCAGAAATTCCTCTTGGTCCTAATCAAAACCCAGGTGGACTTTGAGAAAAATATGACAAACAGATTCTCACATTTAAAAGAAGGAATAAATGTCTAAGGATAATTGGCCCAGCTTTGAAAAAAAAGGTTAAAGTAACTATAATTGATATTGTTAGCTGCCTACGCAGCAACCATTTCCCCATTTTTTCTCATTACCAGAGCTCCAATTGTGTTCACCTTCTTTGCTGCAGAAGGAATGCCCCTTTCCTATGTCATTCCTAGGGCTCATTGTAACTGATC
Organism: Budorcas taxicolor; assembly: GCF_023091745.1. Lineage (NCBI taxonomy): Eukaryota > Metazoa > Chordata > Mammalia > Artiodactyla > Bovidae > Budorcas > Budorcas taxicolor. The sequence continues at coordinate 131,395,029 of NC_068914.1, read as the reverse complement.
TTAGACAATCGACAATCATGTTTCATCCTCTTTGCTTCGATGTGGGTGTTTGGTAATCTGCCCAATGACGTGTAAGGAGGAAACTTTTCTTCACTCTTTATTTTTTTTAACTGAAGTACAGTTAATTTATTCACTCAAAGAAACAAGAAAAGACAGTTCCTCTTTCAAAATAACGCTTTGGCATATGCCAGAATACACTTTCTGCTACTACGACTGCCATTGTGTAACTAGGAAGAGAAAGCTGACTTGCCAACGACAACTGAGGAAAGCCTTGGTGATTTCTTATCTCAGTACTTCTGGTTTATATAACATAGTTAATGACCCTCCTTATATAAAAATTGGGTGATATATATGTATTCAAAAAGATGATAGTAGAAAAATAATTCAAAATAGTATGTATAGTATGATTCCATTTATGCAAAACAAAATACATATGTATTATTTACATGTCACATGCATAGAAAATTCATCCAAAGAAACAAAGCAACCTATTAACAATGATTACTTTTTTTGCGTAATATTAGGCTTTTACTTTATAATATTTAAAAATTTTTAATTTTTATTTTCTGTTTATTTTATTATTTTGGCTGTGCCAGGTCTTCACTGATGCATGCTGGCTTTTTCTCTAGTTGCAGCAAGTAGGGGCTACTCTCTAGCTGCAGTGTGCAGGCTTTTCATTGCGGTGGCTGCTCTTGTTTCAGAGCGCAAGTTCTAGAGCACATGCGCTTCACTAGTTGTGGCTTGTGGTCTCAGTAGCTGCAGTGCAAGGCTTATTTGCCCCACAGCATGTAGAATCTTTCCAGATGAGAGATCGAATTTATGTCTCCTGTGCTGGCAGGTGGATTATTAACCACTGAAACCACCAGGGATGTTCTATAATACTTTTTACTATTTGAATGGTTTTTATCATGATCATGGATTATTTCTGGGAAAAAAAATGAGATAGAAGAAAATGGCAATTTGTCAGGTCAGAGATGAGATAAAGAATAGAGCACAGAGTAATGTAAAGAATTGTGAATAAAGAACAAGAAAACAAAGGTACTGCTGCTGCTGCTGCTAAGTTGCTTCAGTCGTGTCCGACTCTGTGCGACCCCAGAGACAGCAGCCCACCAGGCTCCCCCGTCCCTGGGATTCTCCAGGCAAGAACACTGGAGTGGGTTACCATTTCCTTCTCCCATGCATGAAGGTGAAAAGTGAAAGTGAAGTCGCTCAGTCATGTCCGACTCTTAGCGACCCCATGGACTGCAGCCCACTAGGCTCCTCCATCCATGGGATTTTCCAGGCAAGAGTACTGGAGTGGGGTGCCATTGCCTTCTCTGAACAAAGGTACTAGCAAATAACAAATAAGTCTGACGTCAAAACCTTTGGATGATGACATAGGTTGGACTAGGCTGTCAGTGTAGTAAAGTGAAGCTTCAGTTTCAGTCATAGTCAAAATCTAGCTGCTGCCCCATGTTCTGGGATTCTGGAGCAGTGAATGGGGGAGGAGAATAAAGTCCAGGTGGGCTGTTTGTATATCTGCCCCCAGCTGGCTGAGGAAATGTTTATTTTCAAAACCTTGGCTCATCTCATGGAATGCCCACCTGCATTGTCTGCCAAGCAATGGATTTTGGGCTACAAGAGGCAAGTTTCACAAGTCATTAATTATACCAGATGGTGGTGGAAGATTTAATAGACAACATAAATCTTCTGGGGGAAACAAATATCAACCAATCAGTTCAGAAAATAGCATCCATTCGTATATCAGTACAGACAGTCACTAGTCTTGGCACAGCAGGTATCCATCATGGAAGCTGGTGAGGTAGTTGTAAATTACATCACCCAGATATAAAACATAAAATCCCAGAATGATCAATTCTAGGAGAAAAAATATATATATTTTATGCTTCTCTATTTGAACAGAAATATAACTCAATGTGATAGAGTCACAGTACAGCCTGCATAGGACCATGTGAAAATAGAAAATTGATTAAGAACATACATGTTACAGTGGCAGAGATCTTGAATCTGTGACAGAGTTGCTCTTTTGAGTAGAAAATGGTGCTAATATATCAGCAACCAGAATCAAAGTTGTGTGTTCAGTACCCCAGGTAGGCCAATTTTCTGTGTTTTCAGGTTACAATGTGCAATTTACCCTTAAATAGGGCAAAAAAAGGAGGGCATTGAGAATGTATGGATCTATCTCAATTACTGGAAAGCCATTCAAATGGCTTATTCTGCCAGTGACAGGTCAGCAGTTTCACCTTTAAAACAGGAGAGAACCAATCATTATGAACACAGCAGACACTTGTAATTCATATCAGTGGTGGAAATGTTAATTTTATTGGGTATGTGCTAAGTTGCTTCAGTCATGTCTGACTCTTTGCAACCCTGTGGACCATAGCCCACAAGGCTCTTTTGTCCATGGGATGCTCCAGGCAAGAATACTGGAGGGGTTGCCATGCCCTCTTCCAAATATTATTATTATTAAATGTTAAATATTATTTCCAGAAATATGACTTTTATTTTTGACATAAAGTAAAATGTGTCCCATTTTTCCAGGACACCAAAAACTGTATTTTCTTTGCAATTTTCCTAGTTCATCATTAAACATCAAAAGAACTCACCATAGTAACTCATAGAGAAGGAACATATTCTAATGATCTTGCCCCTGATGTTGCAAAATGTCATTCTGCTGGTTCTTTTCCATGACACTTGTCATTACAATACTGTTAGCACTTGACTTTTCCTTTGTGAGTTAAAGAAATAGCTATTAAAAACTTAATAATAACACTAATCAGGCAAATACTATTACCACTAGTATATAAATACTAGTATAATAAAAGTAATAGTATTTATTTATTATGTTTAGAAATGACTCATTAGTTGGGACACTTTGAAAATCTTTACCAATTTGTCCAAACGGCTACTCATCAAATATTTCAACTGTAGATGTTGAAATAAAAAAATTAACACTGAATTTAATTAGATCAAAACCTTGATACTTGAATCCTAGTCATAATTTTTGAAGATAAAGTTACCTTATAAAGAAATGGATAGCTTCTTTCAGCTTAGTTCAGTCACTCAGTCGTGTCCAACTCTTTACAATCCCATGAATCGCAGCATGCCAGGCCTTCCTGTCCATCACCAACTCCCAGAGTCCACTCAAACTCACGTACATTGAGTCAGTGATGCCATCCAGCCATCTCATCCTCTGTCGTCCCCTTCTCCTCCTGCCCTCAATTCCTCCCAGCATCAGAGTCTTTTCCAATGAGTCAACTCTTTGCATGAGGTGGCCAAGTATTGGAGTCTCAGCTTTAGCATCATTCCTTCCAAAGAAATCCCAGGGTTGATCTCCTTTAGAATGGACTGGTTGGATCTCCTTGCAGTCCAAGGGACTCTCAAGAGTCTTCTCCAAAGCCACAGTTCAAAAGCATAAATTCTTCAGCACTCAGCTTTCTTCACACTCCAACTCTCACATCCATACATGACTACTGGAAAAACCACAGCCTTGACTAGATGGAACTTTGTTGGCAAAGTAATATCTCTGCTTTTGAATAGGCTATCTAGGTTGGTCATAACTTTCCTTCCAAGAAGTAAGCCTCTTTTAATTTCATGGCTGCAATCACCATCTGCAGTGATTTTGGAGCCCAAAAAAATAAAGTCTGACACCGTTTCTACTGTTTCCCCATCTATTTGCCATGAAGTGATGGGATCAGATCCCATGATCTTCGTTTTCTGAATGTTGAACTGTAAGCCAACTTTTTCACTCTCCTCTTTCACTTTCATCAAGATGCTTTTTACTTCCTCTTCACTTTTTGCCATAAGGGTGGTGTCATCTGCATATCTGAGGTTATTGATATTTATTGAGCCCATCTTTGCATGAAATGTTCCCTTGGTATCTCTAATTTTCTTGAAATTACCCCATGTCCAAGTAAGACAGTAGGTGTTGCGAGAGGGCATCAGCGGGCAGATGCACTGAAACCATAATCACAGAAAACAAGATGGGCTCAATAAAGGACAGAAATGGTCTGGACCTAACAGAAGCTGAAGATATTAAGAAGAGGTGGCAAGAATACACGGAAGAACTGTACAAAAAAGATCTTCATGACCCAGATAATCAGGATGATGTGATCACTAATCTAGAGCCAGACATCTTGGAATGTGAAGTCAAGTGGGCCTTAGAAAGCATCACTATGAACAAAGCTAGTGGAGGTGATGGAATTCCAGTTGAGCTATTTCAAATCCTGAAAGATGATGCTGTGAAAGTGCTGCACTCAATATGCCAGCAAGTTTGGAAAACTCAGCAGTGGCCACAGGACTGGAAAAGGTCAGCTTTCATTCCAATCCCAAAGAAAGGCAATGCCAAAGAATGCTCAAACTACCACACAATTGCACTCATCTCACATGCTAGTAAAGTAATGCTCAAAATTCTCCAAGCCAGGCTTCAGCAATACGTGAACCATGAACTCCCTGATGTTCAAGCTGGTTTTAGAAAAGGCAGAGGAACCAGAGATCAAATTGCCAACATCCGCTGGATCATGGAAAAAAGCAAGAGAGTTCCAGAAAAACATCTATTTCTGCTTTATTGACTATGCCAAAGCCTTTGACTGTGTGGATCACAATAAACTGTGGAAAATTCTTCAAGAGATGGGAATACCCGACCACCTAACCTGCCTCTTGAGAAATCTGTATGCAGGTCAGGAAGCAACAGTTAGAACTGGACATGGAACAAGAGACTGGTTCCAAATAGGAAAAGGAGTACGTCAAGGCTGTATATTTTCATCCTGCTTATTTAACTTCTATGCAGAGTACATCATGAGAAACGCTGGACTGGACGAAACACAAGCTGGAATCAAGATTGCCAGGAGAAATATCAATAACCTCAGAAATGCAGATGACACCACCCTTATGGCAGAAAGTGAAGAGGAACTCAAAAGCCTCTTGATGAAAGTGAAAGAGGAGAGTGAAAAAGTTGGCTTAAAGCTCAACATTCAGAAAACGAAGATCATGGCATCTGGTCCTATCACTTCATGGCAAATAGATGGGGAAACAGTAGAAACAGCATCAGACTTTATTTTTTTTGGACTCCAAAATCACTGCAGATGGTGATTGCAGCCATGAAATTAAAAGACGCTTACTCCTTAGAAGAAAAGTTATGACCAACCTAGATAGTATACTCAAAAGCAGAGACATTACTTTGCCTACTAAGGTCCGTCTAGTCAAGGCTATGGTTTTTCCTGTGGTCATGTATGGATGTGAGAGTTGGACTGTGAAGAAGGCTGAGTGCCAAAGAATTGATGCTTTTGATCTGTGGTGTTGGAGAAGACTCTTGAGAGTCCCTTGGACTGCAAGGAGATCCAACCAGTCCATTCTGAAGGAGATCAACCCTGGGATTTCTTTGGAAGGAATGATGCTAAAGCTGAAGATCCAGTACTTTGGACACCTCATGTAAAGAGTTGACTCACTGGAAAAGACTCTGATGCTGGGAGAGATTGGGGGCAGGAGGAGAAGGGGACGACCGAGAATGAGATGGCTGGATGGCATCACGGACTCGATGGACGTGAGTCTGAGTGAACTCCGGGTAATGGTGATGGACAGGGAGGCCTGGTGTGCCGCGATTCATGGGGTTGCAAATAGTTGGACACGACTGGGCAACTGAACTGAACTGAACTCTAGGACCACAGCCTTGTCTAACTCAATGAAACTAAGCCATGCCCTGTGGGGCCACCCAAGACAGGCAGGTCATGGTGGAGAGGTCTGACAGAATGTGGTCCACTGGAGAAGGGAATGGCAAACCACTTAAGTATTCTTGCCTTGAGAACCCCATGAACAGTATGAAAAGGCAAAATGATAGGATACTGAAAGAGGAACTCCCCAGGTCGGTAGGTGTCCAATATGCTACTGGAGATCAGTGGAGAAATAACTCCAGAAAGAATGAAGGGATGGAGCCAAAGCAAAAACAATACCCAGTTGTGGATGTGACTGGTGATAGAAGCAAGGTCCGATGCTGTAAAGAGCAATATTGCATAGGAACCTAGGATATTAGGTCCATGAATCAAGGCAAATTGGAAGTGGTCAAACAGGAGATGGCAAGAGTGAATGTTGACATTCTAGGAATCAGTGAACTAAAATGGACTGGAACAGGTGAATTTAACTCAGATGACCATTATATCTACTACTGTGGGCAGGAATCCCTTAGAAGAAATGGAGTAGCCATCATGGTCAACAAAAGAGTCCGAAATGCAGTACTTGGATGCAATCTCAAAAACGACAGAATGATCTCTGTTCGTCTCCAAGGCAAACCATTCAATATCACAGTAATCCAAGTCTATGCCCCAACCAGTAACACTGAAGAAGCTGAAGTTCAACGGTTCTATGAAGACCTACAAGACCTTTTAGAACTAACACCCAAAAAAGATGTCCTTTTCACTATAGGGGACTGAAATGCAAAAGTAGGAAGTCAAGAAACACCTGGAGTAACAGGCAAATTTGGCGTTGGAATGTGGAATAAAACAGGGCAAAGACTAATAGAGTTTTGCCAAGAGAACGCACTGGTCATAGCAAACACCTTCTTCCAACAACATAAGAGAAGACTCTACACATGGACATCACCAGATGGTCAACACTGAAATCAGATTGATTATATCCTTTGCAGCCAAAGATGGAGAAACTCTATACAGTCAGCAAAAACAAGACCAGGAGTTTCTTTAGTTTACAGATATAGCCCCTGGCTGCTTATCAGCTGCAGATGAAGAAAATAAAATCTATGGAATGAGGCAGAAGAGGAGAAATTACTGCTAAATTTCTGGGATGAGCAAAGAAGGTTCTTTCTGGGGAAATCCATGTATCAGGTAGGACTGGCAAATACTACAGCAACCCAGGAGCTCAATGGCTTAACCTTATAGAAGTTTGTTTCCTATCCAGTCCTGCCTGGACTCTGAGCATCATTGCAAATTTCAGTTAGACCTTTATCAGGACCATTCTCAGGATTATAGTTACTGTGTCAACCTTGAAAGACGAAGTAATGTCTTCTCCACACACAAGGGCAGGCTCGATTCTGCTTACAATAAAAGTGGTAAATTCCCCAAGTTCAGTGTTCCTTTCTTATAATGTAGCTCACTGCATGTGGAGACATCTCTCCCATGTCCTGTGTTGCCTGAATAGAACTGGGAGACAAGAAAAATAGATACAAACCAACATGAAGCTCTGGCTATTGATTTTGCCAGGAATAGTAAAGTCTTTTGTTTCTGACTCAGGAGTTTTGTGTCTTCTTCCAAAATCCACGAAACAGTAGCAGATACACCAGTTATCCTGTGAGTATTGTAAAATCTCAGATCCTTCATAATTCTTGACAGGTAGCGGTTGGGGCTCTGTTCCGAACACAATTGTTCAGGGATCAAGGCATATATTAGTTTTTCAGCCAATGAGTCCTCACCTACATCTTCAGCACACAAATGACAGGTGAGGGAAGTAAGGGGGGATGTATAGGAGGTTCTAGGGGCCAGGCCGCCAAGCAACATAAATTGCTTCCATCCATTTACAATAGACAGGACATGGAAACAACCTAAATGTCCATCAAGAGGTGAATGGATAAAGAAGGCACGGTACATATATACAATGGAATATTACTCAGCCATAAAAAGGAATAAAATTGGGTCATTTGCAGAGATGTGGATGAACCTAGAGTCATATGGAATGAGGTAAGTCATAAAGAGAGAAACAAATATTGCATATAAACGCGTGTATGTGGAATCTAGGGAAATGGCACAGATGAACCTATTTCCAGGGCTGGGACAGAGATGCAGATGTAGAGAGTGGACAGAGGGGGAAAGGGAGGGTGGGAGGAATTGAGAGATTGCTTGACATAAGTACAAAGAGCTAGTGGGAAGCTAGCTGTAAAACAGACAGCTAGTGGGAAGCTGTTATATAGAACAGGAAGCTCAGCTCGGTGCTCTGTGATGACTGAGATGAGTGATAAGGGGGGTGGAGTGGGAGGGAGATCCAAGATGGAGGGCATATATGTATCATACATAGCTGATTCACTGTGTCACACAGCAGGAGCTGACACAACATTGTAAAGCAATTAGACTTCAATAAAAAATAAATCACTTCCACATTCCATTGACTGGAATATAGCCATAGCCAACAGCCCAACCTGGTAATGGGAATCTGAGATATAACCTGTGTGGTCAGGAAGATCCCCTGGAGAAGGGAATGGCTATCCACTCCAGTATTCTTGCCTGGAGAACTTCATGGGCAGAGGAGCCTCCCTGATGAGTTATAGTCCATAAGTCACAAAGAGTCAGACACAACTGAGCAACTAACACTTCCACTTTCAGGAGTAAAAAAGAAACAGGTCTTGAAAAGGATATAGGGATCTCCTTGCTACAGTCCAACAAGGTGATGTGATCATGGAAAACATGAACTCATTTTTGGAATTTTAGAATTTACTCAACAGAAGTTAGTGCCTGGACCAAATAAAGTTAACGAGTACATCTAGAGTTTTGTTTTCTGTGGAGGAATCAGCATTTCTACAATACTTTCAGATGAGAGGAGAAAAAGAAGAAAGGCATGGCATTCTCTATTTTTCTGGAGAATGAAGAAAGCTTTCCCATCTTGACCTGTAAAGGTTTGAAGCAAAAAGTGCAATTAAATTTGCCAATGAAATATAACTTGGGCACCCATATTGTTAACAATTCTACCTGGGTTTAACTTCTTTTATTTCAGATGATTGCTCAGGTGTTCAGAGTGTTTCCTCTATCAGAGAATGTGTGGAGGTGGAGATGAGGAAGAAAGGATCCTGAGGTCTGGGGCTCTGGCCTTATTTGACTTCTCTGAGGGTGTTTCTGATCTTCCCTGGATACTGGGCATTTTTCTCTTCATTTGTTGTTGTTGTTTAGGCACTAAGTCATGTTCAACTTTTTGTGACCCCATGGATTGAAGCCCACCAGGCTCTTCTGTACATAGGATTTTCCAGGCAAGAATACTGGAGTGGGTCGCCATGCCATCCTCCAGGGGATTTTCCTGACCCAGGGGTCGAAACTGCATTCTCTGTCATTCGCTGCTAAAAGTCACCAGGAGGAAAACTTGCAGTCTTTTCTCTTTCCTGGTCAGATCCTTGTGCTTATCCCTCCACGATGACTGAACTCTGCCTTGGCTGGAGAGGCGAGGAGTCGACAACACCCCCAACATCTGTTCTAACCTGTCACCTGGATGCACCTTGCTGGTTGCTCTTTCTGTCAGTCATTCAGTTCAGTCGCTCAGTTGTGTCTGACTCTTTGCAATCCCATGAATCGCAGCATGCCAGGCCTCGCCATCCATCTCCAACTCCTGGAGTTCACTCAAACTCATGTCCATCAAGATGGTGATGCCATCCAGCCATCTCATTCTCTGTCATCCCCTTCTCCTCCTGCCCCCAATCCCTTCCAGCATCAGGGTCTTTTCCAATGAGGGGACTTGAAATTCCCGCCTGTGCCCAGAAAAAATGGAGAGAAAGCCGTTCTTCTCTTACACACCTGAAACCTTACCTGGTTGTTTTTTAACACCTCACTTCCAGGACTTGACGTGAAATGGAGAGGAAGGAGTCATGGATCTGACCATGTCCTATGTCTTCCTCCTCTCCACTCACCCCTGGGGATCTCCGGTTCTTCCCTGTGCAATCAATATCCTTCCTAATCTCAGCCCATCTGCTCCCTCTTCCTGCAATCCCTAGTGAAAGCTAAAGTTCAGACCACCAATCTTTAAGGAGTTTGAAAATATAGAAAGCCTTTCTCTCTCATCAAACCTTCCCTCCCAGAAGCCTACTTTTTGCAAGAGTCCTACAAATATCCAAGCAATTAAGTAGTGTGTCCTAGCCTTCTGCTGAGGGGCTTCCCAGGTGGTACTAGTGGTAAAGAACCCACCTGCCAATGCTGGGGACACGAGAGACTCGGGTTCAATCCCTAGATTGGGAAGATACCCTGGAGGAGGGCATAGCAACCCACTCTAGTATTCTTGCCTGGGAAATTCCATGGACAGAGGACCCTGGCAGGCTACAGAGTTGCACGGAGTTACAACTGAAGCAACTTAGCACAGCACACACATCCTTCTTCTGAAGAACTGAAACCCTCTGGTTCATTAAGTGGAAAGTTCCAGGACACCACATTTTAAAGGGAAGAAAAATATATCACTCTTTCAAGTAGGTATCTGTTACACTCTCACTCTTGAAGGAAAACAACTGAAAATATGGATAATGTTTTCTTCCCATACATAGTCTTCCAGCACCACTTGTAACAAATATTACCTTGTGGTATTTGGGGCTATCATAACTTTGCCTTCCAGGACAACACTCACATCTTGGATGACTTTCAAATCCAGTGTTACACAATCTACGTCCAGCTGTTACTTCTTGGCTCCTTTTTCCACATGAGTGTTGAGTAGTATCCATTGTCTTAGAACCACACCTGGAACTAGAGTATGGCTATTTTATTTTTTTAAAGGCAGCTCTTATCTCATTTGAGTTTTCAGTGTTCATATCACTATTATAATTTAAAAGGGAAGTTTTGTTATTTACCATTACAGTTTTTCAATGTGATTTTGAAACAAGGCTGGTCTTTGTGCTAGAGGCCTGGCTCCTCAGGTCAGAAAAATTAAAAACTGTCTCAAGTAGAAAATAAGGAAATAGACAGGACTTCCCTGGTGGTCCAGTGGCTAAGACTCACACTCTTAATGCCTGGGTTTAATCCCTGGTCAGAGAACTAGATCCCACATTGTGCAACTAAGACAGTGTGCATGAGTGCTAAGTCGCTTCAGTCGTATCTGACTCTTTGCAACCCTATGGACTATAGCTCCTCGTCCATGGGATTCTCCAGGCAAGAATACTGCAGCGGGTTGCCATGCCCTTCTCCAGGGGATCTTCCCCACCCAGGGTTCGAATCCGCATCTCCTAAGGCTCCTGCATAGCAGGCACTTTCTTTACCTCTGAGTTACCAGGGAAACACATGACTCAGCACAGCCAAGTAAATAAATAACATTTCTAAGAAAAGAAAATTAGGAAGTAGAATTACAGTGGTTTGCTATTCTAAACATTCTACCAGAAGAATCACTCTAGGCCAGAACTCAGCAGAGTGGTGTCATGGAGTAAGTAACTATAGTTAAGCATGTCCCTAGATTCAGGTTCCAGTTTGGGGTGAGCATAGAGTATGAACACTAGTATTTGGGCAACCAAGAGGCTAAATATGGGGCCAGATATAGGTTGTGGGGAGAAAAAGTTGTGGAGTCCTGGTGGTTAAAGACCCCAAACAATATCCTCCATACACTTCTGTCAGATGGACGTTTCCTCAGCCACAGGTCATGAGGAATATTTTGTCCTTACACACCATGAAAACATGCTCTGACAATTGCCAACTGTCAATATCAATGTTCTCATACTCCAAGTTGTATTTCTTAAAATAGAAAATCTGTCCTCTGAGTTGTTTGATTCTTATCACAGGAAGTATTTAAACAGAGGCCGTTGAGGCTTATTATTGAAATGTGAAAATAGATTCGCCTTTTCCAAGCTCTACAGCACAAAGAGCAAAAAGACAAAATAAGGATTTGGATTTGCAGAAGAAAAATCACATCATTCAAAAAAAAAGATTTTGTCTGTAAGAATGGGCATATGTTCAATATTAGGAAGCGGTTCTTTTTGATTTACTTCTACAATTTTTCCACTTCTCTATTTTTATAACTTCAACAACATAAATATCAAAACATCTCATGTTCCACAAAGAGTATCAGCAAGACATGGCTTTTATGTGTAAGCCAGTAAAAGGCTGACCAAAGATTCTTTTCCCACGTTTGCCAAGCATTTGCAATAATTTCTATTTTAGGAGCTTCCAATGATCCAGAGTGGAATTAAAGCTGATGTGCACTGTTTTGGGGTGGTTTTTTTTGTAAGAATTATAAATATCCTGTGACTTCCCTGGTGGTCCAGTGGTTAAGACTTCACCTTCCAACGTAGGGGGTGCAGGTTCAATCCCTGGCCAGGGAGCTAAAATCCCACATACCTCAGGGCCAAAAGATCAAAACATAAGACAGAAGCAATATTGAAACAAATTCAATAAAGACTTTTTAAAAATTAATTTAAATTTTTTTTTAATTTTAAGACTTAAAAAAAAAAATTTGGGTTTCCCTGATGACTCAGCTGTAAAGAATCTGCCTGCAATGCAGAAGACCTGGGTACGATCCCAAGTAGGGAAGATCCCCTGGAGAACACTCCAGTGTTCTGGCCTGGAGAATTCCATGGACTGGTTGCAAAGAGTCAGACACGACTGAGCGACTTTCACTAAAAATGGTCTATGTAAAAAAAAATCTTTTTAAAAATGTGTAAATATCCAAAAAAATGATGACTCAGGAGAAGCACTCAAAACCCTCTAACCCTCTCACACCTCCCTCCTCCAGCTCCCAGGCCAGCAACCACCCAGTATCCTGTCACCTCCTTGTTGTCCCTCGAGCAGCAACAGGAATTCTTGTTCTTACTATCTTTGGGGAGCACAAGAAACACCCCAGGGGAGAAACACTTGTTGTTTTAGAGTATCAGTTGCCCTTTTTGTTCCTCTCTTGTGGCAGAAGAGGAAGCCATATAAAAAGAAGTTAAAAATAGAAGCAGCTGTGGTTACTCATGTTTGGGAAATAGATTCAGAGAGCTTTGTCCAGGTTTTATTGCAGTGTTGGACTCAGAGAGTTTAAATTGAAATGACAGTTTTGCCACTGCTAGCTGTGTGACTTTGGGGAAAAGAGTTCATTACTCTGTGTTTCATGGAGCCCATAAAATAAAAAACGAGGAGAGTAAAATTCATCCCTCTCTGAACTGTTGCATGAAAGTTAAAAATTTAATATATGTAAAGCTTTCGAAGTAGTAACTATGTATAAGAAGCATGATATAAATGTCAGCTGTTTTAGTGGTGGTTTGTTCAGGTGGGAATGAAGAGCACAGATGGAGCCGGGGCCATACCCTCTGCTGTGATTTCAGTGTATCCTTCCTGTTTGGTCTTCAGGAAAACTACTGGCTTATCCTCTTTACCTAAAAGTATTCATGTCATTCACATTTGCATGCCTAGTTGCTTCAGTCATGTCCAACTATTTGTGACCCCGTGGACTGTAGTTGCCAGGCTCCTCTGTCCAGGGGATCCTCCAGGCAAGAATACTGGAGTGGGCAGCCATTTCCTTCTCCAGGGATCCTCCCAACCCAGGGATCGAACCTGAGTCTCCTGTGTCTCCTGCATTGCAGGCTTTTTATCACTGAGTCACCAAGGAAGCCATCATTCACATTTACTCAGCCTTAAAAAAGAATGAAATTTTGCCATTTGCAGAAAACATGAATGGAATTGGAGGGCATTATACTACGTGAAATAAATCAGAGAGAGAGGGACAAATATTGTATGACATCACCTATATGCAGAATCTGGAAAAATAAAACAAACTAGTGAATATAACCAAAAAGAGGAAGCAGACCCACAGATATGGAGAGCAAGCTAGTAGTTTGAGAGAAGGGAGGGGGCAATATACGGGTTAAAAGGAAGAGGTACAAAACTATTAGATATAAAATAAGTTACAAGGATGTATTGTACAACAGAAAGAATATAGCCAATATTTTATAATAACAGTAAATGGAGTATAACCTTTAAAATTGTGAGTCACTATATTGCATACTTATAACTTGTATACTATTGTACAGCAACTACACATCAATTTTAAAAATAAAGCTTTTTTTCATCCAACCTAGAAAATGACTTCCATTCACAGCAGAAGCATAAACAGAATCTGAAGCCACGTGTTAGTTATTCTTCCTATTGAGGGCACAGGGACCCAGGTTTTCAATATCATTAAATGGCACCAAGATGGATAGACCCATCATCCATACAAGAGAGGGTTAAAGACAAGACAGATTTTCCAGTCTAAGGATGCGTGACTTTTTGCTCTGATTTGAGACTGCTGTCTGTGATTCACAAAGGAGAATCACGGGCAACAGCCTAAAGGAGCCCCTAAACGCAGCTCCTTTACCTTAGACGCACTGAATCCCAGCTCTCTGAGTCGCTTCATTCTGCATCTGTGCACGTGATGCTGCCTTGCTTCTGGGAAGACTGGGCTAAAATTCCCTCATCCAGTCTGCCTTCTCTAACACGCCACTGACTTTTGCATGTATTTGCTAAAGGGAAATAAGCACTTTTCCCATCTATTTTTGTATTAATTTGTTTTTTTCAAAGGCACCAACATGCCACATGGATTGACTCATTTGTTTTCTCAATTACTTCTACTGACTGATAACCTCTTCATAATCTAATATCAAGAATAGGTGAGTTTTTAGAAAACTGGTAGAAACTGATAGAAAGTTTCTGGAAACAAGATAGAGATCAAAGGGGGAAAAAGTAAAGGTAATTTGAAAAGTATAAAGCACTGCAATTTAAATAATTACGTAGGGTGCAATTAATAACACCAATAACCCTGTGGTCCAGTGGTTAAGAATCTGCCTTCCAGTGCAGGGGAAGTGGGTTTGATCCCTGTTGGGGGGAACTAAGATCTCACAAGCCACAGAGCTACTGAGCCCATGCACTCTAGAGTCCCTGTGCCACAACTGGAGACATGCCTGTGTGCTGCAACTAAGGTCCATTGCAGCCTAATAAAGAAATAATTTTAAAATAGAGAAATAATTGCATATACATGTGTACCCAAATATATTATTTATATATATGTGTATATATGTCTCTACCTTTTTTCGTAGACCTGTGTAAATATTAACGAAACAAGGACTGAAAAATGCCAGTTTTCATTCCAATCTCTAAGAAAGGCAATGCCAAAGAATGCTCAAACTACTGTACAATTGCACTCATCTCACATGCTAGTAAAGTAATGTTCAAAATTTTCCAAGCCAGCCTTCAGCAATACGTGAACTGTGAACTTCCAGATGTTCAAGCTGGTTTTCGAAAAGGCAGAGGATCCAGAGATCAAATTGTCAACATCTGCTGGATCATGGAAAAAGCAAGAGAGTTCCAGAAAAACATCTATTTCTGCTTTATTGACTATGCCAAAGCCTTTGACTGTATGGATCACAATAAACTCTGGAAAATTCTGAGAGAGATGGGAATACCAGACCACCTGACCTGCCTCTTGAGAAACCTGTATGCAAGTCAGGAAGCAACAGTTAGAACTGGACATGGAACAACAGGCTGGTTCCAAATCAGGAAGGAGTACGTCAAGACTGTATATTGTCACCCTGCTTATTTAACGTACATGCAGAGTATATCTTGAGAAACGCTGGGCTGGATAAAGCACAAGCTGGAATCAAGAGTGCTGGGAGAAATATCAATAACCTCAGATATGCAGATGACACCACCCTTATGGCAGAAAGTGAAGAAGAACTAAAGAGCCTCTTGATGAAAGTGAAAGAGGAGAGTGAAAAAGTTGGCTTAAAACTCAACATTCAGAAAACTAAGGTCATGGCATCCAGCCCCATTACTTCATGGCAAATAGACGGAGAAACAGTGGAAACAGTGTCAGATTTTATTTTGGGGGGCTCCAAAATGACTGCAGATGGTGATTGCAGCCATGAAATTAAAAGACGCTTACTCATTGGAAGGAAAGTTATGACCAACCTAGACAGCATATTGAAAAGCAGAGACATTACTTTGCCTAGTCAAGGCTATGGTTTTTCCAGTATGTATGTATGTGAGAGTTGGACTATAAAGAAAGCTGAGTGCCAAAGAATTGATGCTTTTGAACTGTAGTGTTGGAGAAGACTCTTGAGAGTCTCTTGGACTGCAAGGTGATCCAACCAGTCCATCCTAAAGGAGATCAGTCCTGAGTGTTCATTGCAAAGACTGATGTTGAAGCTGAAACTCCAATACTTTGGCCACCTGATGTGAAGAGTTGACTCATTGGAAAAGACCCTGACACTGGGAAAGATTGAGGGCAGGAGGAGAAGGGGACGACAGAGGATGAGATGGTTAGATGGCATCACCGACTCAATGGATATGGGTTTGGGTGGACTCTGGGAGTTGGTGATGGACAGGGAGGCCTGGCGTGCTGCAGTCCATGGGGTTGCAAAGAGTCGGACACGACTGAGCAACTGAACTGAACTGAACTGATGCAAACTCTGGAAGATGGTGAAGAACAGAGACACCTGGCATGTTGCAGTCCCTGGTGTTGCAAGGAGCTGGACATGACTTAGCAACTGAACAACTGTGTAAGGGACGCAGTGATGAACAAGAGACACCTTAAAGCAGAGGAAGCCAGGATGGCTGGGAGCTGCTGTCAGAGCGGGTGCCTGGGGACAATTCATATAGGATCTTGCAGGATTTTAATTTCATTCTAGATGAATGAGACTTAAAAGCAGGGTAAGGGGGTTATCGGGGAAGAATTTGACTTGAAAACTCTGTGTTCAGGTTCACTAACACAGTTATACCTGGTTTGTTGTTATTTTAACTATTCTCTATATTTATTCTATATGTGATAATATTTCAGGCCTTCCCAGGGTTTTGGAACACTTACATGTGAGATGAGTTTTTAATTTGCTGCTCAGTTGCTCAGTCGTGTCTGACTCTTTGTGACCCCATGAACCGCAGCATGCCAGGCTTCCCTGTCCTGCACCATATCCCAGAGTTGGTTCAAACTCATGTCCATTGAGTCAGTGATGCCATCCAACCATCTCATCCTCTGTCATCCTCTTCTCCTCCTGCCCTCAATCTTGCTCAATCTTTCCCAGCATCAAGGTCTTTTCCAATGAGTCAGCTCTTCCCATCAGGTGAAGGAGATCAGGGGAGGAGAAGTCATATGTACATATATGCCTCACCCTCTCCTCCCTTGATTATCTTTGCTTCAGCTTCAGCATCATTCCTTCCAGTGAATATTCAGGGTTGATATCCTTTAGGATTGACTGGTTTGATCTTCTTGCTGTCCAAGGGACTTGCTTTCCAAGAGTTTTCTCCAGCACCATAGTTCGAAGGCATCAATTCTTCCTTGCTCAGCCTTTTTTTTTTTATTGTCCAGCTCTCACATCCATACATGACTACTAGAAAAATAATAGTTTTGCCTATATTATGTTTGTAGGCAAAATAATGTCTGCATTTTAATATGCTTTTCAATATCCTTCACTAAAACCTGTAGCAAAATATTTAAAAATGGATCACTAACAAGCACCTAGTGTATAGCGCAGGGAACTCTGCTCAGTGTTATGTGGCAGCCTGGATGGGAGGGGAGTTAGGGGGAGAATGACACATCTATGTGTATGGCTGAGTCGCTTAGGTATTCACTTGAAACTATTGCAACATTGTTAATTGGCTATACTCCAATACAAAATAAAAAGTTAAAAAAAAACTGTAAGAAAGAATAAACTTAATGGACAGCAGATGGGTCTTGGTAAACCCAAATTTACCAGGCATATAATTCCATATACAATCATTGGGAAGCTTCCAAGAAGGGGGAGAAAGTCACCTAGAAAAAGCATCCTATCTAATCTTTGCCAAGGTATTAGCTGCAAATGGATAAGTGATGTTTTCCGCATCCTCAGTTGGGAGACACCTCTTATCACCTCCATTTCAGGCCTTAGCATCTGCACAGAACCATAAACAATAAAAGACGTATTTAAACAATTGGCTTGAAATGTAAATCTCTTACCCACCTTTCATTGTATTTGTTTATCTTGCATCTAATAATGAATTCTGTCAATGTCTTTGTATCAAATTTCCCTAACTTGTTATTTTTCTTTAAGCTTTACCTATATATATATATATATATATTTAGTGCCTTTATTATTAAAAAGAAAACAGTTGACCAAGAATGATTGTTCAAAATGCTAATAGTGTAAATTAGCATACATGTGGTTTGAAATGTGGCAGGTAATTAGTTTTCCATTATGTAGGATTCTTGAAAGCTAGTATATAATGAATAATGTATCTGAAAGAGTGTGGCCATTAGTCTGAACCTCTAGGGTTTTGCAGTTTCAAAGGAGAAAATATATTCTGTATATCATTACTTGGTATTTTTAGTGGCTGCAGAAATACCAGTAACTAAATAATTTTGATGATAATATTAACCAAAAATTTAGCAGGGTACTTAATAATTTTTAGTGAACACAATACATTCACAACTGGTGGGATATTATAAGTATTCCTGAAGTCATCTTTAAATATTGAAATGGGCTTCTTTCTAATCCTTCTTTGATTTTGACTTGGAAGTAGAATTTCAAATTATGCTGAGAAAGAAAGTCCCAAGGCAGTGGGAGGTGTTAGCATGAGGCCAGATATAAGAAGGGGTCTGGGAGGCAAGTTTAAGACAACTTCTCTCTGCAGCATGTAACAAAAATGGAATGTTTCCTGAGGCACCAAAACTCCGATAAATTATCTATTCCAGGATGGCATTAAAAAAAGAAAGGAATGCGCCGATTTTAGTTAATAATGTACTCCATTGTTCTTCCCCAGTTCTCTGGGGAGTATCTCATAACCTAGAGAAAGAAACAGGCAGGAAACAATTACTTACAATAGTCAGATACTGTCAGTAATAGCAAAAACAAAGGAGAAACCAATCTAAGTTTTCCTTATTCTAGTTTCAATCATCTCACTGATGTGCAGGAGGTCACTGTGTCTAAGATATGGCCTCCTGAAACATAGCGAGGTTTATAGCAATTTCAAGACCACAGAGATTACTTGGTGTAGGTAGCCATTCTGGGCAGCGCCTATAGACATATTTAGCTGGATGGTGTGCATACATACACGGATTATCTGGTGGTTCATGGAGTTGCTCCCCAAATTTGTAGGCACTACCTTCAGGCTTATAAAGGAGCAATTCTGTATTCACAAAGTGTCCATTCAGCCATATCTGGAGATATAAGACCCTGAGGGCTGTGTACAGACAGAATCAAGACAAAATTGGACAGACAAGATATTTTAACTTATGCCCATTGGGTCACCAGTAGTCAGACCAGATAGTCCTTTTACAATGTCTGGAACCTGAGTCTTCGTCAGGTCATCCCTTCTTTACATCCCAAGCCATATAGTGGTTAAACATCTATTTGCTCTTGTCTGGAAACCCGCTCAGTGATGTTTTTCTCTCTCTGATGGCAGTGTTCTGGGTGCTGCACACTCACTCACCATCTGCAACCAGGCAGCTAGGCAAAGGCGCCAGTTAAGTGTGGTGAGAATCCCCACCCTCCACATAACTTACATCTTTTGAGCTGAGCTGTTGCACCTTCCATCAATCTCCTGAAGAAATAGCTGGGTGGGATTCTTACTGTCTAACCTGGAATTTTGAACGCTTGAAGACCAGAATTAGCCAGAGGATTTTTTTTTTTTTAATAGTTCACCTGAACTACACTGTCTTACATTTATACAACTCTAGCCACTTGCAAAGAATAAACAATTTTTCTTTTAGTAAAAAATGATCTTAGAAGGCTTCTAGTCTCACACCTTAATTTTCTATATTAGAAAACAAGACTCAAGGAATAAACTGGCTTGCCCAAGGACAGAAAGCTTCATTTCTTCAAGCATTCAAAACACATTTATTTATTGAGTATCTATAACCCATTCGTGCAATTCATGGATGTACAGTTTTTCATATTTTGACATCTCTGAAATCTGGGTTGCTTTCTGCCAGGCATTGACTGTCCACAAGCAT
The DNA here is from genome assembly GCF_023091745.1 of Budorcas taxicolor. Taxonomy (NCBI): domain Eukaryota; kingdom Metazoa; phylum Chordata; class Mammalia; order Artiodactyla; family Bovidae; genus Budorcas; species Budorcas taxicolor. The sequence continues at coordinate 131,375,421 of NC_068914.1, read as the reverse complement.
CAAAACTTGCAGAGCAAATGTTACCCTCAGGGAAGAAAATCACAAAGACAATAATGGCTCAATCTTTTAAGAAACACTGCTTTGCTAATGCTCTTGATGACAAAGACAATAACACTGTGTGAAAAGTGTGTGTGCTGGCAGCTTTTCATTGAAAATTGATACTGGAGAGTTGGATTCTGAGTGAGAAGTTGTTTCAGGAATAGGTTAACAGTTTAGTTTTGCTTATGTTCTCATCTTTCAAGTGTACGGTAAGATGTATGATAAAGTTATAGTCTTTCTAAATAAATCTAAAAGAGCTCTTCAATATTTTGAGATTAAAAAATCTAAAGTGAGAAGAAGACATTGTGCCATAGCTTAAGTGGTGGCATTTTTTCCATACATATGTGATGGTGTATCTTATAATTGACATCATGCTAGATTTGGTGAGATAGGTATACTCCTGCTTCTCTTCTAGACGCTGCATATTTAGCAAAGAAAAAGACATAAAATCTCTAAAGCTTAAATTCTGGGAGGATCACAGTCACAAGTAACAAATAAGAAAAATATCAAGTAGTAAATGATAAGGGCTACATAGAGAATTAGTATTAGGTGATGTGTAAGAGAGAGATTAAAGTGAAGTCGCTCAGTCGTGTCCGACTCTTTGCGACCCCATAAACTGTAGCGTACCAGGCTCCTCTCTCCATGGGATTTTCCAGGCAACAGTACTGGAGTTGATTGCCATTTCCTTCTCCAGGGGATCTTCTCAACCCTGGGCTCAAACCCAGGTCTCCCGCACTGTAGACAGACGCTTTACCGTCTGAGCCACAAGGAGTCAAGGAGATGACTTTAAGGTGAAGAAGTAATAATACTAGGTGAGTGGAAGGGCCACCCGCCTGGACACCAGTTCCTGAACACCAGTGCCTTTGCCATTATACCTACACAGGCTGAGAGTATAATCACTGTGCCAAAGCTTATCCACAGGTTTTTTATTTTTATTTTTTCCACTCTGGAGGCATAATTCTTATTTCAAAGCAAATGTGGACTTTAGGACAAACTACTTTTTATCTCATCATTTTAAACGGAAATGTCTTAGATGGCTAGTGTTTTATGCATTAAAAAAAATTGAAGCTTTGATGCATTGAGATGTTGGAAGAAATGAATCTCTAAAATCCTTTTGAAATGAAGAATGAAATGAGCGAAAGTAGGAAGGAAGGAAAGAAGGGAGGAAGAATGAAGGAAGATGGAAAGGGAAAGACAAAGAGAGAGGGAGGAAAGGAAGAGAGGGAGGGAAGGAGAAAAACAACTACTTAATATCAACTTTCCTGTGAAAACTTTTGCCAATAATCAGACAAAACCGATTTTATTTTCTTGGGCTCAAGAATCACTGTGGATGGTGATTGCAGCCATGAAATTAAAAGACTCTTATTCCTTGGGAGAAAAGCTATGACAAACCTAGGCAGCATATTACAAAGCAGAGACATTACCTTGCCAACAAATATCCATCTAATCAAAGCTATGGTTTTTCCAGTGGTCATGTATGGATGTGAGAGTTGGACTGTGAAGAAAGCTGAGCACCAAAGAATTGATGCTTTTGAACTGTGGTGTTGGAGAAGACTCTTGAGAGTCCCTTGGACTGCAAGGAGATCCAACCAGTCAATCCTAAAGGAAATCAGTCCTGAATATTCATTGGAAGGACTGATGCTATAGCTGAAACTCCAATAATTTGGCCACTTGATGTGAAAAACTGACTCATTGGAAAAGACCCTGATGCTGGGAAAGATTGAAGGCAGGAGGAGAAGGGGATGACAGAGGATGAGGTGGCTGGAAGGCATCACCGACTCGATGGAAATGAGTCTGAGCAAGCTCTGGGAGTTGGTGATGGACAGGGAAGACTGGTGTGCTGCAGTCCATGGGGTCGCAAAGACTTGGACACGACTGAGCGACTGAACTAAACTGAAAGACCCTGCTCCTGGGAAAGACTGAACGCAAAAGGAGAAGGGGGCAACAGAGTATGAACTGGTTGGATGGCATCACTGACTCAATGGACATGAGTCTGAGCAAACTCTGGGGGATGGTGAAGGACAGGGAATCCTGATGTGCTACAGTCCACGGGGTTGCAAAGAGTCGGACCCAACTTAGTGAATGAACAATATCAGAACAGAAGAGTATCAATCTGGAGTTGGGGCAGAGGGATAATTTACCTCATTGGCTTTTTATTCTTTTCTTGATTGATTGCTGTTTAGATAACATGTGTTTAAAATCAGGATGTGTACTTAAAAATGACCAAAAGATTCTTGGCCTGTGATCTTAGTTTTAAAATATCAGAGGTTCTGAAAATTAGATTCAAACAAACAAGTGTATGAAGAAAGTGATAAAATAAAAGATCCGGAAACACTAGGATCAAAAAGAAAATTAAAAGTTAATTAAAAAAAAAAGACACACAAGGTAACTCCTAGGATAGATGAAAACTCAGGGAGCATGACACAAAAATGATAAAATTTTTTAGAGATATACAAGCACTAAGATAAATAACTGGTTTTTACCTTAAACAGCTTTATGCTTAAAAGTTTATCTTGAATTGCATTCTGATTTTTTTAAAAGAAGAAATAAAAGCTTCTCATTCATTTTACCTGTAATAAATATTCACTCTGCCCTTACTATGTACCAGTCACTGCATTAGAACAGTGGCAGAACTCTTCTTAATATACTAAGATCAGTTGAAGCAAAATAAAAGAAACTGTAAATAGGTTGTTAGCAATTTAAGACCTAAAATCTGAGGGATAAAGTGGTACCTATGTCCATCCCAGTGAGCATCCAAGAAAACTGCACTATAGTTTCCCAGCTAGAGACATTAAGTGGTAATCCCTTAGGGTGCATGCCTCTGAAACATGATAAGAATAAATATGAAAGGCCTTTCTGGAAAATGCCTAAGGTTATGAAGAGCAATCAATCCACTGAACCCAGCTGCTCCCCACCTCCTTCCACCCATTACGAACTGATGCTTCTTCTTTTATTTCCATCATTATAACCACTCTGGTAAATGAGGTATTTATGCCAATGTGTGGAGGAAAATCTTAGGGACCAGTAAGTATTTCTTCTGTCTATCCTGGGATCCAATAATGGCTGAGTACTTTATTTCAAAGTGGAGGATTAGGAGACTGATCAATGGAAATTTTGGCAAAGGTCCATCAAACATAACTGAATGTGACAAGAAAAATAGAAATGATTATATTTCAATTTCCTCAACTTCAGAGAGTGAGAAAGAGATGAGAATGTCTGTAAATAGATCCTTTATATTTAGATCATTTCTCTAAAAACACCAGCCAAGGCAGGCAGGAGCAATTCAGCTAGATGACTCTGCTATTAATACATGTATGTGTGCCTTTTTGTCTTATGGGTATGGAATAGTTATCTTCATTCTTATGCCATGAAGAATCCATCTTGTTCCCTCAACCTGAAGCTTAGTAAGATTTTCAAAGAAAATTTCAAAGATTTTCTTTGAAAATCTTACCTGTGAGGATAAAGTGCTATGTGTGACTGATTGCAATGCAAAAGGAGAAAATGTTTTCTAACGGTTAGATTCTGGTTCATTATTCATTCTAAGTTTCATCTGTCATCTTCTCTACAGATCTCATCAACTCCCTTAAACAGTCTCAAATAAATAATTTCCTGTCAAGAAAACATTACTGCTAGGAATATCAAGGCTCTAATTAACCTTTTACACATAAAGTTACTTCAAAAACCATCACTATGGAAACACTGTACCAATATACTAGAGAAGAGTGTTCAGATACACAATATATTTTGCTGTGGCAATATGAGAGCAAAGTGAAAGTTGCTCAGTCACGTGCAACTCTTTGCGACCCCTTGGACTATACAGTGCATGGAATTCTCCAGGCCAGAATACTACAGTGGGTATTTATGTTTCACAAATATAACTTTGACCTCTGAGTTTTAACTACATCAATTAGTAAAAAGTATATTGCCTCAGGAAGGGGCTTCCCTGATAGTTCAGTTGGTAAAGAATCCACCTGCAATGCTGGAGGTGCAATGCAACCTTGTCAAATACTCTGAATCATTTGAAAGAAACACTCTCAAGCCCAGGAAGTGGATGTAGATTTAAATCAGCGTTTTGGAAATGCTTTTCAGTTCCGTTCCGTTCAGTTGCTCAGTTGTGTCCGACTCTTTGTGACCCCACGGACCGCACCATCACCAACTCCCAAAGTTTACTCAAACTCATGTCCATTGAGTCGGTTGGATCTCCTTGCAGTCCAAGGGACTCTGAAGAATCTTCTCCAGCACCACAGTTCAAAAGCATCAATTCTTCGACCCTCAACTTTCTTTATAGTTCAACTCACATCCATACATGACTACTGGAAAAACCATAGCTTTGACTAGATGGATCTCTGTTGGCAAAGTTGTCTCTGCTTTTTAATATGCTGTCTAGGTTTGTCATAACTTTTCTTCCAAGAAGCAAGAGTCTTTTAATTTCACAGATGCAGTCACCATTTCTGAGTAATCAATTACTTATTATAAAAATCATTAACATAACAAGTAATTGATTACTCAGATATTGTAAAATTTTACAATTCACAAAGAATGTTCAGATCCATTATTTTCTTTTTATTTGGAAACTCACAAGACCATTGTAATTTAGGGCACAGATTAATATCCCCATTTTCAAGTGAGATTGTTATGTTAAGTGGCTTTGTCTAAACCAAACTGTGATAAGGAGATCTGGCATTTAAGGCCAGTTCTTCTGAATGCTAGTCCGTATTTTCATCCTAGTGATTATTTTCACTCTTCTGTTCTCTTAATATCTATAAAGTTCATTCATTCACCCCTAGGTATCTGGTGCTCTGCTAGAAAATATGGTGCTCTTTGGAGGAAAAAATATTGTGAACCTAGATTTATAGAGTCAGCTATACTATATAGTGAAGGTGGAATAAAAAAATTTCAGATGCAAAATTTTAAATATGCACAGAACCTGAGTAAACTAAATTCTAATAAATATACTTGTGATGCAAGAATGAAAATAAACCCCCCAAAAAGGAATGGTATACAAAGAGAAGTGCTAAGTACATATCAGAAAAGTACATCAGTAATCTCCATAAATACATAAAATACAAAAACAACCACCATCTGTTTATGTTTTAAAGTGTGAGAATTAAAAATCATAGACAATAACATTAAATCTTTGCTTATTTGGGAGAAAGATAGGAACACTCAAAAGTTTCGACTTATTAGAGAAATAACATACTAAGAATGGATACATGAGGACTTATCTCACGGTCCAGCGGTTAGGAATCCGCCTTTCGATGCAGGGGACGCAAGTTTGATCCCTGCTCAGGGAACCACATGTCACATACCCTGTGCCGCAACTACTGAGCCCGTGTGTCACAACTAGAGAGAAGCCGCTGCACTGCAGTGAAAGAACCTACATGCTGCACAGAAGGTCCAGAGTGCCACAGCTAAGACCGGATGCAGACAAGTAAGAAAGCCACTTTTTTTTAAGAAAAAAAACATCTATGTGGTAGGCTGCATAATAGGCCCCAGAGACAGCCACACCCTTAATCCAGATCTGTGAATATTATCTTATACACCAAAGGGGCCTTGTCGATAGGATTAAGGATCCTGAGATGGGGAAGTTATCCTGGTTTATCCAGGTGGGTCCTACATGTAATCACAAGTGTCTGTAAGTGTCCTTCGATGCTGTATGCAGGCTTTCTCTATCTGCAGCTCAGTCCCTTCTAATCTTTGGGATCAGCTTATCAGTAGAGAACACGAATTCTGCTCTGTTCTGTTTTGCTTCTCAGTAGGGAAGGAGTCCTGTGGTTACTCTACACTGATAGGAACCAGGTAAGTCTGCCTAATTCAGAGATAACAGACTTAAAGTCACATTCTCCAAAACGTCATCATTAGTAATAATTGACAACTACATAATTACAGTGGAAATTTTTTAAAATTATGTATCAGTTAGTAATTATTCCTTCATAGAAATTACCCTCAAACTCTGGCTTAAAGCAATTGTCATTCATTATTATTTATGGATCTGCCTTACAGTTAATTCATTCAAGTGTGGGATGGACTCAGAATAACTTATCTTTGCTGCACAAAGTTCCTCAGCTTCTAGAAGACTAGCCAGGGCCTGCTTGCCTGGCGTGGTAGAGGTTGCAGAGAGAAAGCAGAAACACAGAGCACAGTACATCTGTGATCCGAGGACAGTGTAAGCAAATATACTTCTGCTTTGTCCCATTGGCCTTTGCAAAGCAGGAGGCCAGTCTCAAAATCTGGGGAATTAGAGTCTACCTCTCGATGGTAGGAGCCACAAAGTCATATGCTAAATGCCTGGTTACCTGGAGGCCATTATTTAGGGCCATCAGTGTAATCAACACGCCATAGTCACCTCTCTCAGAAATAGACAGGTCAAGGGGACAAAAATAGTGGTAAGGATGTAGAAGATTTAATAACATAACTGACAAGCTTGATTTAATACAGCCATGATGATAGATGGCAGATAGATGACATAGAGATATATAACTTGCTTGCAACAAATGAATTTTCTTTTCAAGTGCATATGAAACAGGTACATAAACTGAATAGGAAAACAACCAGGGAATTTTCAACAATTTTCAAAGAACTTACTGAGATCACAATATTTTATCATAGTGCAGCTTAATTAGAAAACACCAAAGTAAACAACAACATGCTTTTGGAAACTAAGAATACACTTCTAAAGAAGACATCATAGTGGTAATTATAAATATTCAGATAAAAATCTAGAGATACTGAATTAAACTTATAACTTTAGACACACTTATGAGAAAATAAGAGCGACAATAAACAAGCTAAATGTTCACCCCAGGAAGCTGATTAAAAAAAAATGAAAAGGAAAATTGCTTTCAATCATTCAAAGAATATTCTTGAGCTGCAAAGTTACGCTGCTATACTATTATTTGATGGTAGACTGTGATAAATATAAAAATATATATTGAAAAGTCTAGAGCAACCACCAACTCTTCACAAAAAAGAGGCATAATTTATATGTCAATTTATATGTCAATTCTGAAGACAGAATGAAATCACAAAATCTGACCTTGAGGATATTATGCTGAGTGAGATAAGTCAGACAAAGACACAAATACTGTAAGGTATGTGGAATCTTAAAAAAGTAAAACTTGTTATAGTATAGTGATTATAGACAACATGCTGTATTTCAAACATAACACTTGCTGAGAGACTAGATCTTAATTATTCCCATCACAAAAAGAAATGATAATTACATGAGCAAATAGAGGTATTAGTTAACAGTATGGTGCCAATCATATTGCAATATATAATTGTATCAAATTAATAAAAAATTGTGCACCCTAAACTTACACAAGGTTACATATCAATTATATCAATAAGCTAAATAAATAGTAGACATTTTAAAATAAAAAGTCAAACTCATAAAAACAGAGAACAGGATGATGGTTATCAGAGCCCAGGATGGGGAACCAGTGGGGGCACTGGGGAGATGCTCTTTAAGGGTATAAACTTGCAAACAATAGATAAGTAAGTCTTGGAGCTCCTACGCACAGCATAGTTATTGCAGTCAACATCATGTATTATAAAATCGCTGAAAGACTCAATCTGGTTATCACCACAAAAAAATAACTGGAAAAATCCCTAAATATTTGGAAATTAAACAACACTCTTCTAAACAACTCATTAGTTCAAGAGGAAGTTAAAAGGAAAATTGTGAACTATTTTGAATTTAAGAAAAATATCAAAATTTGGGGAGCCTCTTAAAGGAGTGTATATAGAGAAATGCGTCACTTTCAGTTTTATATTAGAAAAGAGGCCTCAAATCCATGATCTAAGCTTCTGCCTTAAGAAACAAGAAAAATAAGAGAAAACTAAACCAAAAACAAGTATAAAGAAGGAAATGTAAAGGTAAGAGCAGACACAAATAACAGAGTCTAAAAACATAGGAAAAAACAGTAGAGAAAAATCAATGAAACCAAAAGCTGCTTCTTTGAAAATATGCTGCTTCTCCCCCTGAGATCTGGAACAAGGGTAGAATATCCACTCTTATCATTCTATATTATACTTAATAATTTAATAAGATAATTACTAATAAAGCCAATTAAGTAAGGAACAAGAAAAATCAACATATACTAGATTCAAAGGAATAAATAAAACTGTCCCCATGTACAGTCATAAAGATGATTCTCTACATAAAAACTCCAAAGAAATACAGAGAAAGCTAATAGAATCAATACATGGATGCAGAATGCAATATCAATGTAAAATATCGTTATTTGTATATACTAAAAATCAGCTCTCAACAAAGAGGCCATGTCAATCCAGAGTAGCAAAGCTAGTCAACATTGTCATTGCTGGAACAATTCAACATCCATATGCAAGCAAAGGAATGAATGAATGAATAAATCCTTAACCCCTACCTTATACCATATACAAATGTAAATCGAAATGATCGTGTGCTTAAATGTAGAGGCAAAAACTGTGAAATTTCTAGAAAATGTTTTCGAGGTTCATTAGGCAAAAATTTCTTAGAACACCACACAAATTACAAAAGAAAAAAAAAGAATTAGACCTCACCGAAATTTAAAATTTCTATTCCTCAGAAAGAATGTTTAAAGTGTGCAAAATAAGTCACAGACTGAGGGGAAATGTTTGTGAAATACATATTAAAAAAAAAAAAAACAAAAACCTGACATCTAGAATTTGTAACTGTCAGAACTCAATAAACAGTTGAGCACCATGAACTGAATCTTGGCAGGTTTCCTCAGATGGAGCAGGCATAAAGAAAATTACTTGCTAAAGAATCCTGGAAACATATATGCGCGTCTTGGCCAGTTTGACATCCTCCCTGCAGAAAAACCAGCATCTTCTGCTCTACTGTGTGGAACCCGTTACAACAGTGACACCATGTGGCAGTGAGAAGCAAGTGCAAACCAAAGAGGTTCTGGGAGCTGAGCTTTGGGGACTGAGACCTAGAATTGAAGGCAACTTCAAAGACTGAAGATCATGAACTTCTGCTTAGTCAATGAGTATTAAAAAATTAACTGGCAAACAAAAGAGATACAACTATACTCGTACCTTGAGTTAGTGAAGCATTTTGTATTAGATGTTATTACCATGTGCTGTGCTTGCTGCTACTGCTGCTGCTAAGTCGCTTCAGTTGTGTCCGACTCTGTGCGATCCCACAGACGGCAGGCCACCAGGCTCCCCCGTCCTTGGGATGCTCCAGGCAAGAACACTGGAGTGGGTTGCCATTTCCTTCCCCAATGCATGAAAGTGAAAAGTGAAAGTGAAATCGCTCAGTCATGCCCGACTCCTAGCGACCCCATGGACTGCAGCCCACCAGGCTCCTCCATCCATGGGATTTTCCAGGCAAGAGTACTGGAGTGGGGTGCCATTGTGCTGTGCTTAGTCACTCACAAAGAGCACTGTATTTGATATCTGAACTAAATCTCTTCAGTTTAAACTTATGAGAACTTGTATTAGTTTACTATTCCTCCTATTAAAAAATGACTACAAACTTAGTGACTTATACAAGTTTAGCTTACAGTTCCACAGGTCATTAAGTCTGATGTGGGTCTCCCTAGGCTAAAACCAAGCCTTTGGCAGGGATCTCTGTTCCTTTCTGCAGGCTCAAAGGAAGAATCCAATTCCTCCTCCATTTGAGGTGAGGCAACATTCAGTTCCTTGCAGGTGTAGAACTGAGAACCTTGTTTTCTGGCTAGCTGTCAGCTGGTGGCCATTCCCAGCATTGAGATGCCACCCACATTCCTTGGTTTATAGCTCTCTTTTCTTCTTGAAAGTCAGCAATGGCAGGTTGAGTTCACTTCTCAAAGAATCTCTCTTACCTAGTCTCCTATCCCTCTTTGAGAGGTAAACTCAACCTGCCAAGAAACATTAGGTTCTAGGACTCTCACAGATAAACTTAGATAATTCACCCATCTCTAGTTCTTTAGCTTTGACCCTATCTGCGAAGTTCCTTTTGTCACGTAAGGTAATACATTCACAGGCCCTGGAGGTTAGACTGTGCACATCTTTGCTGGGAGGTGGGAGGCTGGGGGGACATCATCCTGCCTACCATAAATATACATCTTTCAAATATTTAAACGTCTAATCTTAAAAATGTCTTTTCTACTGGAGAAGAGGCAAACATTTTAGGATAGGATTTACCCAAATCTTCCTGTTTCCTTCAGCCTGGTTCCTTATTCCCCTCCATATGCTGTGCTGTGCTAAGTTGCTTCAGTCAGGTCTGACTCTGACCCCATGGACTATAGCCCACCAGGCTTCTCTGTCCATGGGATTCTCCAGGCAAGAATACTAGGGTGGGTTGCCATGCCCTCCTCCAGGGGATCTTCCACATGCAGAGATGGAACCCACGCCCCTTATGTCTCCTGCATTGTTCTTTACGCCTAGCGCCACCTGGGGCCTGTACTAAATTTAACTTGAGCTCAACAATGGGGCTTCAACAAACCTGAAACAGTGTGCAAAATTTCACCTCTGTGCTTATTTTTCTGGAGAAAAGTTCCAGAGCTTAGATCAGATTCTCACAGTACTCTTTGAAAGACCCCACAGAATAGAAATACAAGTTTCACAAGAAAGTGTGAACTTAAATAAAAGTTTTATTCATAGTAGCCACAAATGTTGTCCAAAAGGGATGCATCTAGAAAACATCAAACTACGTAGAAGTTACCAAGCACAAGATCCTATTTACATGGAGGGGTAAGTTAACTGACTGCAAAGGGGCACAAAGCATTCTCCTTGGTGATGAAATGTTATCTTGGTTACACAACTGGATCTATTTGTCAAACTTTGACTCGTACACTTAAAATAGATAAATTTTATTGAATGTAAATTATACATTACCATATTTTAATATGTAAGAATACATACTAGGTTATTAACATGGATTGGGAAGGATAAGATGAGGGAAGAGAAAACCAGGTGTAAAGGTAAAAAAAAAAACACCAATATACTTAAAAATTAGGTACTTGATTCAATTTATGAAAAACTGCACGTGTATGCATGAAGCTTCTTAGATGCCTGATACTGCAGCCCAACACTTGCATCCTTGGCAAGTTCAAATTTAGGGCAAGATCAGGTGATGGAAACCTGATGGTGACAGTTTATGGCAGAGTAGGGCTTCCCCGATGGCTCAGCAGGTGAAGAATCCTCCTACAATGCTGGAGACATAGGAGATGCAGGTTCAATTCCTGGGTCGGGAAGATCCCTTGGAAAAGAATATGGCAACCCATGCCAGTATTCTTGCCTGGGAAATTCCATGGACAGAGGTGCCTGGTGGGGTACAGTCCATGGGGTCACAGAGAGTTGGAGATAACTGAGCGACTACACACACACACACTGGAGGTGAGGAAGTGGGACAGTGAATTTAGCAAATCCGACAAAGGACTGGATAAATTGTGTAGTTTAAGCTTTGGACTAACAACAGAGAATGAGATACTACAAGGTGTGCTGTAAGTCCTGTCACTGGCCTCAATATTTCCAAAAGATTAAGTCCCAGTACGTTTGTCTAAAATGATGTTTCTGAGGGAATTTACACACAATGAACAGCAGCAACTCTTTCGGCATCAGGTAACATCAGCCTTTCCGGAAGGAGCCATTTCTGGCATGGGATGACTGCCTCACACGTGACGCACATTGAGCAAATGGCCTGTGTCAGCAGACAGAAAACCTGAGTAGTTATAGAAACTCTAGCTTTTCTAGGAATCAGTCTGTGCCCTCTGTTAAGTATCCAAATGTTGAGACCAAAACAGCCAGTATTATGTTTTAAACATTAGTAATAAGGTATATGCACAAACCTAAAGGAAATCAACCCTGAATATTGACTGGAAGGACTGTTGCTGAAGCTCCAATACTTTGGCCACCTGACAGGAAGAGGGGACTCATTGGAAAAGACCCTGATGCTGGGGAAAATTGAAGGCAAAAAGAGAAGGGGACAGCAGAGGATCAGACAGCTAGCAAATAGCATCACTGTTTCAGCTGACATGAATTTGAGCAAACTCCAGAATGTAGTGGAGGATAGGAGCCAGGCATGCTGCAGTCCATGGGGTCGCAGAGAGTTAAACACGACTTAGTGATTGAACAACAACAATGTGCACAAGATATGACACAAAACAGGCACTAAACCAGTGAGTTACATTATTAAGCCCCTGCCAAGAAAGAACTCAGAAACATACTCAGGAATCACAAAATAGCTATTGTATGGATGGATAAAACTATGAACAAGTCAGTCAACTCCAAGTACCTATTGTTCCAGAACGAGCTCCAGTATGAGCTCTTGGGGAAGCCACCTTCATCCCAAGCTACACACATTTTCCCACTTAACAGTGCAGGTTTCCTACCAACAACAATGAAAAGGCACAATTACACATGCATTTCCCCTCCACATGAAGAACAGACACACAACAGATGACTGTTGACTAAAGAAATGAAGATGATCATATGGAAAGTGATTTCTGACCACTGACAATACTACAAAGAGGCAAAAAAACAGATTTAGGAATATTCCAGTTTATAAAATCTTTTATTTAAAAAATAAAATTATAAACAAAATACAGAAAAATATTGACACCTGTGATAACAAGGAAATGACTCTTAATCTTTAGGGCAGCTGTTATCCTGGAAGAGCAAAATCATGAGTTTTAAAAAGAAATTTTATTGTCCAAAGGAGGAATGTACTTTTAAAGGTTCACCTGTAATATGTATTTGGCATTGACAAAAAAAATTATTTCTATCTATACATTCAACATTCTGCAGCATATTTACATTCAAGTTACATTTCCAAATTCTATGCCAAATACAGTCTACCTCACCACCCCAAACCCCTAATAAGATAGTACTAAAATTCTGTTTATTTGGTAAGGGTTCAGTATGACTTTATTAGAAAATAATTTTATGTTCCAACTAGATCAATCATATTTTAACTACTTCAACAAAACTCATTGGCCTGTTCTTCCCAGTTGAAGTCAAGCCCCTTCCAAAAAAATTAAACACAAATAGAAACTTGGGTAACAATGAAGTTATATAGTAATTTTTTCCTCCTTCCTTAGAGATATTATTAAGCTTCCAATGAAAGGACACTGGCTCTGATAAACAGATTTTACTTTTGCAGCAATTAAGATACAAGTCACAGAAGTTTAACGTCTTTTTCAAAGATGGCTAAAGCACTTTTCCCTTCCAGCTGTTACCAAATTCCTCATCAAAATAACACATTAATAAACTCAGTTTTCTGAAAACTTGACATTTTCCCCATACATTCCTCAAATCAGATTACTTAACAATTTGTTAATTTCTTATTTAATTTTTATAAATTACACCAGAATAGCTAGCCTAATTTCCTGATAATTTAAATTACGATTTTATTAAAATCAACATAAATTATAAATAGCTTGCATCTTTGCTACAGTTCTCAGAGAAATTTATCTGAACTTCCTGGGGAGTCAAGCCTCCATAAGGTCTGTCTGTCTAGCCTTGATTAAAAAAAAAAAGTCAAGATTTGAAAATTCTCATGCCTCCAAGGTGATCCCATTCAAATAAAACATTCTCATATGGGATCAATTCTTTCTTAATTCTCTCATATTAAGTTCATTTTTTACATCTAGTATGATAAATGAATGACAAAGGAAACTGATGAATGTCATTTAGTTGAGCTCTTTCTTTCTAACTGACTTCAGGTTGTGACTTCTCCTCCAGTACATGAGGGCTGGCAACTGGCAGCAGGCTGCTGAGTAGACACCACTTCTAATTCAGATTCACGAACAAAAACCACTGCATCACCACTGACGTTTATAAGACACTGTGCCTAAAAGAATAACAGGACATTTCAGTCACATTTCAGTAACACGCTCATACTCTCCCGTTACGCTGGGGGCAGCACTGTAGAGCAGAAACAAGCATACAGTCCAAGAAAAAAATGAGCAAAGGATAAGAAGGCAATGCATAGGAGAGGAAACAAAAAAATTCATTAATATAGTTATTTAATTTTTTAAAGGACTATCTTTAACAGTTGTAAGTGAATTATTACGTTAACAAAGCTGATAAGAGAAATCTATTCTAAAATTTAACCTAAGCAACACTCCCCTATCCTCATTAACAGAATTATATTACTTCTTAGAATTAACAGTGTGGCCCCATCAGGACGTACTTTTCAACAGCAGAGCAGTCAGAAGTGGACAGCATCAAAACTCAAACCAGAGGGCATCTTTAACTGTCCTCCATTAGCCATCAGGGGATCCCAAAGAACATCCCCCCTCCCCAAGAAGGTGGTGGGAAAAGTAATTTAGGAGCAAAACTTCCAGAGGTATTTGAGACTAATAACTAGTCACTGCGGATATGAAAACAACACCTGACCTATGTATGACCACAGTTACCACTATATTTACTAAAACATGTTTTAAGCCTCTGGAATCAAAGAGCTCTGAGAAGCAATTCTCTTTTTTGGAGGTGGGTGGGAGGTGAAAAGCCCAGAGGGTAAATTTGTAGGGTCTCCCCATCAGGTTTTTAACTCCACCTCACCTGGTTTTTGTTTGGATTCTCCATGAAGACACACTGCTTCATTATGTAGGAGACAACAGCGTTCCCTCCCAGCGCAGCCACATGTGCGCGCACCATGGCAAACACTTCAGCAATAAAAGCATGGAGAAAACCACTGACTCCACCTTCCTAAAGGATAATGCACAAGAAAACCAAACTATATACCTGTCTGAATGAACGTACATAAAACATCAAAGAATATATATTAAAACAGTTTAAGTGATCTTACTATAATGGATGGTCCTTTTAATTTCCTTCACCATGCGGATTTGTTGCATGAATGAAAAAACCTTTACTTAAACGCATGTCTACAACAGGGATTATTGTTGGTGTTCAGTCACTAAATTGTGTCATAATCCCAACAGGGATTACCATCTTGATTTTAGAGATGATGAAACTGAAGCTCATGTGACATGCCCAGGATGAAGGTGGAACACAGAGCTAGTGGACAGATGGCAGAGCAAGAGTTCTAACTATTCCTCCACTGTCAACACCTCCCTCCATGAAACTGTTCCCGTCATCATTCAAATAAATCGATGGTAAATATAAACAATGAGACTTCCCTGCTATCCATATCTCCCACTTTGAAAATGAACCATGTTCCAAGTCGCACTCGTCTTTTTCAGTTTCTTGAAGGTCTGACACCTTTTCCAGCCTCGGGGTCATTGTACATGAAGGGTCCACACCCGATTTTCCACCAGGGTAACTCGTACTCAATTCTTCAGGTCTTGGTTTACATGTGACTTCTTCAGAGCAACCTACCCTATCAGACCTAAATTACGTTCTCCTGTTAACATTCTCTGTGAGTCTTGTTGTATTTCTTTATATGACTTATATTACTAAGAGCCATACTCTCACCACATGATGATTATTTACTGTCCACTAAATCCCACCATGCCAGGGGCTGCATCTGCCATGCTCAGAGCCATATACACTAACACGTGTTTCAACAGGCGCCTGTGCCCAGTGATCTGCACATATTTGTCATGGAAAGAAACCCAACAGTTTGGGGAACTTTTGCAGTGTTCAAAGCCAAACAAGACAGAAACCAAAGGCCAGCTGACAGCTCAAAATGCTTTACAATCTAAATTTTCCACAAATTTTACTGAAGGTTTTTTACAGTCTAGGAAGAAATTTCCAACTTTAAATTGGAAGGGCAAAATTTAATACACTGTTAGAAAAAGCATTTGTCTAGGTCACATCTTTCTGAAAAGCTACAGACTCCTACATAAAGTTTGTCATTAAGGAATTAAAGGAGTTGCTTCAGCCTGCCTCTGACTCAATCACAGTCCAGGACAGTCTTTTCTTCTGCTTTAATCAGTTTTCCTCTTACATATCAAATCAAAAAATTCTTAGAGTAACAGACACTACAGAGGGGTAAATTCTAATATTACATAATTGAAAGCAAATAACTCAACAAGGAATGAACAGATTTCAGATATTATACTATATACAGGCTTCTCAGGTAGCACTAGTGGTCAAGAACCCACCTGCCAAGGCAGGAGTCATAAGAGACGTGGGTTCAATCCCTGGGTCAGGAAGATCCCCTAAGAGAATGGCAACCCACTCCAGTATTCTTTCCTTGAGAGTCTCATCTTCAGAGACGCCTGGTGGGCTACAGTCATGGGGCTGCAAACAGCCAGATACAACTGAAGCAACTTAGCCCACATGCATGCATATACTACATATTATACTATTAACTACATTATAGCTGGTATTATAAATCTCTGTTAAAAGGAAATCTGTGAAGCAACATTTCAGGGTATGGTTGCTTCAGCAGTTGAAAAGACACTTTGGAAAGAAAATTTTATGGATTTGACAGTATAATATCCATGTGCAACTGGAAAAGGTTAATTCACCAATCTTTGACAGCTTCTCAAACCCAGATTTCTTTGTCAAACCTCAATGGATCTAAAAGTGTTGCCCATTTTAATTCTACATTAAAAAGTTTTTTAGAATATCTTGAGATAGTTTCTTTTCCATCTCAACACAATTAGAATATGATTATAAAAATAATTTTTCTTAAAGGAAACATTTATCTAATTAATTAATTTGTCAGAAGTCACTCCCTCATTTACACAAAAACGGCTTGTGGTTCCTCTGCACCAGGCACTGTGCTAGGTGCAAGAGGGTGAGGCTGAGGTTAGTAAGCAGGCTGCTATTTCCAAGAAGGCATAGAAACACTGCTGGTGAAACAATGGGGGGAAAAACACAATTAAGTTGTGTTTATAATTAACACACTTTAAAAAAATACAAACTTCTGCTAAAGTCAATTTTGAAGAGTTTATTGGGTTTCACACTTAAATAATTAAAAATTTTTCCCTACTCACTATATTAATTTGCTTAGCAGCCCTGCTCAAGAAACATAAGACAAATAGAAATATAATCTTTTCCTGAGTTTAAATTCCTCTGTAATGCAAGATATAATAGGCTGACTCTGATTCTTAATTCTGACCTCATCAAGCAAGAGATTATAACTGCTGTTACTTAAAAAACAAATTAAAGTTTAATGATACCCATTGTGAGGTAGGCACTTGAACAAATAACACTGATGGCTAGAGGAGAAAACAAGCAGCCTCCTTTGTCAGGAGAAAATGACAGAACTAAATGATATAAAAAAAATCTCCAAAGACATCCATTCAGGATACAGTCCCCTACTATTTCTTAACGTGGACTCTTAAAAATTGCCATTTAAATCCATCTCAGGCAAATATCTACAGAGAAACTAAGCTCAGGGCTGTTTTAAACCTCTATCAAACATGGATACATTTATTTTATTTTAATTTACCATCTGATAAGGATCTGTAACTTCTAATAACAAATGAATTTAAACCAAACACAACTCTTGTGATAATACTGAAAGCAAAAGTGAAGTCGCTCAGTCACGTCCAACTCTTTGCAACCCCATGGACTACAGCCTACCAGGCTCCTCCGTCCATGGGATTTTCCAGGCAAGAATATCAGAGTGGGGTTGCCATTTCCTTCTCCAGGGCATATTCCCGACATAGGAATCAAACCCAGGTCTCCCACATTGCTGGCAGACACTTTTACCATCTGAGCCTCATCTACAGACAGGTTATGGAAAAAAGTGTGTGTGTGTCTGTGTGGAAAAAAGTGTGTGTGTGTGTGTGTGTGTGTTACTTTTGGCAAAAAAAAACAAACAATTTGAAACATGTTTGGTTTTGATACTAATACTTTCAACCACAAAAAATTCACAAACACAATGAAATAACAACTATAAAATTACCTCACGTAGAGAAGTGGTTTCCCGAATAAAAAACATGTTAATTATACCAAGATATTTTGTTATTTTTGCTCCAGGAATGAAAGAAAGAGGTGTCATCTTAACAACCCCAACAGTAGAATTTGCACAAGGTGGAGCAGAACGATTCCGGAAGTTTCCTTCACCCATTGGACTTGCTTTTTCAACTGTCACTGCTAAAATTGGAAAGAGAAGAGAAAGCATCAAGATCACATGTTGGTGACTCAATGATTCCCTAGTGTTTCCAAATAAGTGGTGACAACATTCAGCTGTCTGTGAGGCTAAGCCATGTCATGAAAGAAAAGAAATTACCATGCACTGCATGCAATTACAAAGAGAGAGAAAGAAAAACGTAAGCGGAAATGCTGGAATGGAATCTTTGGGAAGAAAAATGGCATTCCTGCAAAAGAAAATGTCGATGCGGTGTAGCTACACACACAGTGATCGTTATAAAGTGAAGACAAAGAAAAAGCGGTAGAGCATTAAAAAATCTGCTGTAGGAACAAATTATTACGAGAGTGTGAAAGTTGTTCCATTTCCCAGGGCAGTGTTTTCCATCTTTTTTTCAGACGACTTCATCATTGTCAACTTGTAGATAAACCTTATCTTAACTAGTTGTAGCAGGTTTCTTTTCCAAACCTTCTCGATCAAAGTTGTAATTTAAAAAATTTAACAAATGACCTTGGCTGTCTAAAAGTTAATTGTTCATAAAATAACAAATACCTACTGCTTATCAAATAACTACCATGAACCAAACACACACACACACACACGTGCTTCTCAAATCACACACGTGTGTGTGTGTGTCTATAATTTTCACAACGCAGTGACATAGGTGTTATCATCCCCATTTGATACATGAGGTAACTGAGGCTCACAAAACTTAAATAACTTGCCAAGGTCACACAGGTATTAAAATGGCACTTTTAGGATTCAAAACCAGACCTGGTTGATTCCATAGCCTGTGAGCTTCCCCCTAAATACAGTTCCTTCCTTTTAATGTCAACTCTTTCCCTCAAATACATTTACCTCAAAGTCTACCAGAACACATGGAGTATAGATTTAAAAAAAAAAATCTTAGTCCTGCTGCTGAGTCTAGCAGTGAGATAAGAGCTGGCCACTTTCTCTCTGGAGATTCCTTCTGTTCTCACTCTAGACATTACTCTTAGTCATCTGACGGATACCATATACCACCGAGGACCTTGGGCCCTGAAAGAGTCTCTTCAATAAAAGCTCATTAATTTCCTTCCACTATGTGACCTAATATCTATTTATATACGTCTAAGAATACCTTCACCAAAATAAAATCCTAAAAACACAACCCTGCAGCTGCAATTTAAACATCTAAAGGCCCTTCAAAAGCTTTTGCTAAATGACCGTTAGCATCTGCAGCTTTCACACTCCAACACATGATTGATTGGCAATGTTATTACTGAGTAGTCAGGGCCAGCCTTCACCACTGGGAAATCAAGGATATGCTTCTCAAATCACAACGTGGTAGAAACATCCGCCTACTTGTCTTAATTGATCCGCGCCTTATGGTCTGAGCTTTCAGTTTAATGAGCTCTATCCAGCTGCTGCATCTGTCTGCAAAGGAACTGTAATCAACTGACGTTGCTGAAAACACAGACAGAAAACAAAAGAAAAAACAAAGAAAAAATATGGATGACGTCTCTTACTCGTCACAACACTCCTCTCGATGATGTAATTTAACTGTAACTTAGGGGGAAAGGTGGTCCTTTTTAAGTCAGGTGAGAGAGATAGTAAAGAATCAAGCTTTAGACACTGATTTGTCCAAAACCAACTTGTCGGTTGGCTGAGCATCTCTGGTGATGTCAGAGCTGTGTGGTCTCTTGGGGGGAACAGAAGCGGGTCTACCAAGATCAAGGAAAGGGTCACGTGCTGCGTTTTAACTAACTTCCTTTCCCTTGTTTTTATTTTACACTGTTTTAGCTGTTTATACTTAGGACTTTAATTTACAATCAGAACTTAGTGAATAATTCCTTGACCTATTTTTGCTCTGAAATTTAAAAAAAAATGAATAAATAAATAAATGAGAATCAAATGTTAAAGGATACATGAAAAAAAAATCACTAGTTAACTTATCTTTTGCAAAATATCTTCTTTCTACCAGTAGTAACAAGGAAGCCAAAGGGTCATTTTTATCAATATCCTATTTCCACATCTGATTTTGGCAACAAAGCTTCTGTTAACATGGAGTGAGGATCAAGTGTGAGCCCAACAAGTTCTTCTTTTCAAAAGAGTATCTTTTACTACTGTTGAGCTAAAAAATAATATTAAAAGCTGAAGTCTTATCTTTAGAAACTGGGACACTATTAAAATGCTAGACGGCGTAAATAATATTTGAATTACACAATCTAACTACAATAAAGCCAAATTTTGGTGTCTATTCCATTGTCCAGTGCATTTCTTCAATGTCTGTATGCTTATGCACCACCACGCTAGAATTTCACACCTTTGGTGACTATTTGCTTAATTAGACAAACTCACCTCTCTGTGCAGCTGGTATACCTGAGTTAGAACTTGCACTCTCCAGGTGTTCTAGTAAGACAATATGAACAACATTAGCTTGGATGCTAAGTACAAGCCAGTATCTCTTTGCTCTTGGTTAATACTCTCTAAAAACCAGATGAATAGGAGAAAATTTTTATGGCCTCATTATAAAAGCAAACCAAATAGAAGTACCTAGGTTTAAAATGGCAGTTTCTATTGATATATGAAAACTAGCTCAGTTAATAAACACCATGCCAAGAAAGATTACTTGTTATAACACAAAAAAAGTTCCAGAAACTCTACATGTTAGAAAATATCCACACAGTAACAAATGTTAGTGGAAGGGAAGCAGAATGTGGGAAATCTGAACAGAGAAAAGGGTCAATGTACTGGGAAGAAAATCTGAAATGAAACGGGAAGGTAAATGTATGGGGGGGAAAAGCCAGTAAGATTAAGAGCTACAGACAAAGCAGTGACCTGTGTCTCATAGATAAACGCACACCATACATTAGCCCCGCCCCACCCACCTCACCACCAACCCCCTCATTCAAAGCTTTCCCTTTCAACAGCTTCCTCTGAAACTATCATGATTTTATGGAACTAAAAGGTGACTACTTTTCACAGAAATAACTAGGAATCCCAAACTATAACCTCCTTTCTAGTAAGCTCACAAAAGCAACATCTTGAATTCTTCCTGAAAGTTTATATTTTTATCACAGATATTTAAGGAACTGTACAAATTCAAACAGCACTACATTAAAAAAAAATCTTCATCATCTATTTCTAATTTTCAGGCTCTACCCACACTAGCATATTTGAATTTCTATTTCTAAGAATCTCATAACTGAGGATATAGTGTTGCCAAGATGGAAATAACTCATAAAAACACTAAGAATAATTTGGTCAGCCATTTTTTTTTAAATTATAAACTAAGTAAATAAGTAAATATATAATATTTTTGTCTCTGTGTCATATGGTGATGGGGGGGTAATATTCTTAAATTTGTAGAAGTTGTAATTTTCAAAAATCAGATTTCTACAGAATGTTTCTGCCAACTGGGGGGCAATGACATATCTCCCGTCCCCACTCCACCTCTTTTTTCCTAAGGCTAGTGACCACGAGCTAATACTGGAGAGAGTACAGTGATCAACATTCCTCTTACAATACACAGCTGTCAATAAAAGGGATCATGAGGAGAAGTTCACAAAAAGACTTGTGAGAGGATTACACTGGGTGTGCCCTGACACAAGGCAGTGTCCTCCTGATTCGGAATCCTGAGGGGTACTGGAAACCCAGGAGGAGACAGGACCTACAGCAGGAAGACTAAACAGAACTGACACTCAGTTTCTAGCAACAGCTGATCCAATGCATAAGCTGGGAAAGTAAGTGGCCCACCCCCAGGCTCACATATCCCAGGGGAGTTCCAGGACTCCCAGAGGTCCTGGGCAGCACAGCCTCACTGAGTACAGACAGAAAATACAGTCAGCATTAGAGACCCTAGTTTTATCATGTGGGGATGAGAAGAAGGGAGGGGAAGCTAAAAGAAAACAAGAAAATGACTAAAATTATCCTCTATACCTTCATATTATCTTGGCAGTATGGAACTCCCTGGTAGCAACTGCATATGAAATGTCCACAAAGAGAGCTTATACATGTAGAAGCTATCTGCTCCCATCTTCAAATATGTCGTGTTAAAAAGTAAAGGTATACAATGATCTGTAGAATATCTGTGGGTTTTTTGTTTTTTTTTAAAAAAGGAGAAATAGAACATCTTTGCAAAGAGAGACGATATAGCTATTAAGAGCACTTGCCTCTTGGGAAGGAAAATGAAGGGAGAAGGGAGCTTTATTTTAGATAATGTGGTCTTTTTGTAGGATTTGAATTTTTTATCATGTACAGTTACTACTTTCCCCCAAATTTTACAAAAGGTGGAAGAGAAACAAGAGAGGAAAAATATTTATTCCCAGCCCTCAAATGTGAATGTGTCTGAATTAAAATCTGAAAAGAACACAGTTCTTAAATTGGAGACGTAGACGGAAAGAATGAGTTGGGAGACTTCTGACCTCACTGAAGGAGAGCAGGTTCACCTTCTGCCATGTTTGCCTGGATGCCCATTTTTTCTATCAGAGAAAAGGCCCAAGAGAAGCTAGTCCTGTGGACTTCAGCACTTTGGACTGGTCTGAACACCTCAAACATCTATTGACCTCAGGCTCTCTGCCCCTTCTATTTACAGTTTGGCTTCCCAGGTAACAGCCTTTTTCAAAAGAGAAGGTAGCATAGACATTAGCTGTCTGGCTCACTGACAAAGCAGAAATTCCGGTTCTGTGTGTGTTAGTTGCTCAGTAGTGTCTGACTCTTTGTGACTCCATGGACTGTACAGCCTACCAGGTTCTTCTGTCCATGGGATTTTCTAGGCAAGGATACTGGAATGGATTGCCATTTCCTTCTCCAGGGGATCTTCCTGACCCAGGGATCGAACTCGGGTCTCCTGCATTGCAGGCGGATGCTTTACCGTCTGAGTTACAGAAGCCCTCTGCAATCTCTAGTGTATACATGCTCAATTGTGTCTGACTCTCTGTGACCCCATGGACTGTAGCCCACCAGGCTCCTCTGCCCACAGGATTCTCTAAGGAAAGAAAACCGCAGTAGGTTGCCATTTCCTCCTCAGGGGATCTTCCCCACCAAGGGGTCGAACCTGCATCTATCTCCTGTTCCCTGCACTGCAGGCAGATTCTCTACTGCTGAACCACCGGGAAAGCCCCATGCAATCTCTAAGCCAGTACTAAAAAAAGGCAACAGATTTCATATTCAGAGGTAGAAATCTTTTTAAATGTCCTTGAGGCTTTGCTGGGGAGCCAATGCTC
The DNA here is from genome assembly GCF_023091745.1 of Budorcas taxicolor. Lineage (NCBI taxonomy): Eukaryota > Metazoa > Chordata > Mammalia > Artiodactyla > Bovidae > Budorcas > Budorcas taxicolor. The sequence continues at coordinate 131,352,222 of NC_068914.1, read as the reverse complement.
AGTTCTGGCCATTTGTACATCTCTGTGGAAGACTTTGAGACAAATGCTTCATATGTCAGGTCCCCACTGAAGCTGCAAAGAGAGTTTAAATCAAGCCACACAGCAACCCAGTTCTCTTACCATTTCCTTGCCCACTGAATACAATTTTGCTGTTCAAAAATCTACTAAGTGATAGTGATAATCCCTCAAAAAAAACAATGCTGGAAAGCTAACAAGGCAAACAGAACATATAGAACTATTTTCTTAGTATACTCTAGTGACTTTTAATAGGCCTTAGCAGAGTGGGGAGGGGGATTACTCTAGATTAAAGTGGTTTAGTGGAAATGAGCATACAGATGAAAAACAGAAAGAAAATCTAGCAAGAATTCTTCCTCCTTCAATTATACACCTGCCAGTGCTTCTAAAGTTTGAGACGCCTCCATTCTCCTAAACAATCTGTCATACCAACGACAAAGGGATGTGCGAGCCAGGATAAAGTCTTACACTAACTACTCTTTGGACAATTTACTTTCTATCATTAAAACTGATAGATCATCTTTGCTCTGAATAATTAAAAAAGTCTTTGAGACACTCTTTTCCTGTTACCCTAAGGAAGTTATTAAAACTGAAAAAATTCCTGCAAACTCTGAAAAGATTCTCCAGCAGATAAAACTATGTGCAATCTGGAGTCTCTAAATCATAATGCTTTATTTTCCTATTTAAACATGCTCAGTTTTAAACTATGATGATCAAAATTTGGTTTTATGTTCCTTTAGGCATTTCCATCAGTCTATAATGCACTGATCAGTATCTGGCTTAATGACTGAGTGAGACAAATGATGTATGTAAACATTCAGTATATACCTGGACCCTAATGGTCTTCAAATATTGGTGGTCTAATAATGAAACTGACATATTACAGTTAAAAATTATTAAGGCATGGAGAAAAATATAAGTTGTTTTGATCTGGATATTTCACTAGGAGAAAAAAATTCAATACACAGATAATATATAATATATGACAAAAGACAATTAGTTGCCCTATTGAATCATTAAAACTTCCAATTAAAGGTATATAATATCCTAACCCACTTGTTTTTCTTCTTCAGTCCCCATCATTCACTCCTCTCACTACCATCCTTTGTTATCTTTTTTCCCCAAATAATCCTGGTTTTTGGTCAGTAGCCCAATCCCACTTTCTTTGCTTTTCACTCCCTCGTTCCCTGACTGGTTTTTACTGCCCTCGAGCTGCCTTGAAATAGCTGATTCCTTATCTCTACCTCTTCATCAACTCTTTGCTTCCTTCACACTTCTTAGGTGCAGTTTTCACATTTTCCACTCTTTAGAGAGTTCCTGTTCATTCTGTTTCCCCTCAGTATTGTTCCCCTTTCAGGATGCCCTACTGATTGCTGTGGCCACCAATAGCAAGGGAAAGGCAGCATTTTTAACAGCTGCTACCACTTGGTCACGTGTGCTTAGTGTCTCAGTCACATCCAACTCTGCAGCCCACCAGGCTCCTCTGTCCATGGGGCTTCTCCAGGCAAGAATTCTGGAGTGGGGTGCCATGCCCTCCTCCAGGGGCTCTTCCCAATTCAAGGATCAAACCCAGGTTTCCCGCATGGCAGCAGATTCTTTACCACCTGAGCCACCAGGGACGCTCAAGAATACTGGAGTGGGTAGCCTATCCCTTCTCCAGGGGATCTTTCTGAGCCAGGAATCAAACTGGGGTCTCCTGCATTGCAAGTAGATTCTTTTACTTGCTGAGCTACCAGGGAAGCCCACCATTTGGTCACAGTGACAAAATATATCTTAAAAAATAGAGAGGAAAAACAGACATGCAATGAACTGTTAATATAAAAAATTTTTAGCTAATATAAAGAATTATATATACTTGTAAGAATTCAGAACCATTAGTTTGCAGGAAAAACTAAAAGCCAAGTTCTGTAATTCTCATAGATTTATATTTCTAATAACTAGTTTACAATAATTTAAAGCAAGTCATTTAAGTTTAAAAAATTAAGCTATATTTAAAAATCAAATTTGGTTTAACAAAAAGGTAAACTCCAATAGCCTACTGTAAAAATAAAGGAAAAAGGTTCCAATGTGGATACCTAATTATGGAGTACAATGCACTGAGGGGTGTAAGTTTTCTTTTTTATTTAAATCCAGAATGTGACCTATGTTTGTCACATTAGTCAGCAACTGCTCAGTGAAAAGAGAACTCCTCCCAGCCTCTAGTTAAGGCAACTGGACATGAGGATACCACCCCAGCATAAAGCTAAGTGACAGCAGAAACAAGCATGGCGGGGGTGGGGAGTAATAAAAAAATGTTTCCTCTATACAGTTTCACCCAACAGTATATAAACACTAAAAGTGACTTAATTAAACCCTTTTATAGCCTTAAATTCTCAGAATTTTAATGAAAACCATTATCCTAATATAGATTAGATTTATAAAGTATTTGATATCTATCTATCTATCTATCTATCTATATATATATATATAGTGGTATATGAATCACACACATTTGTCTAACGTAAGTTCTTAAAGTCCCCCAATATGGTATCTAATATCTCAAGGTTCAGACCTTTAAATATGTATCTACTAAAGCAATATGCTAATCTTTTATATAAAAAAATTATACACATCTTTTACCCAGATTACATTTACTCAGATTCTCTATTTTTACTATATTTGCTCAATCTTTTTTCACTTTCACTTCATAAAATATATATGATTTTTAAATTCTCTTAAAACCATTTCAGAGTGAAGTGACATATTGAAAAAACTGACATACAGATATTAATGAAGAAGAAAAATATTATGAAAGTGCCATAAAAAATTTGCTATTGTTATCTTTTTTTCTTATAACACAGGTTCATATGAAAAAAAAGTAATTTATGGTGATGCCACATCAACTTTGTTCCTCACAGTATTCTAAGAATTTTGATGACCTTCACTTGATAATGTTCTTTAAGAAATTACTTAGGCTCAGCACTTTTTGATATTTCAAATCAGAAAAATCAAGATAACTAGCAAGGTAACACCAAATCAACCATAATTTGAGACATACATCAAAACTGTTTTGTTTACCTTGAGAAACAAAACCAAGTATAACAAAAGATGGAAGGGAAAAAAAAACTGAACACGGATGGACAACTCAGGCCCGGGTTTACTCTACACAGTCGATTAGAATACAATGTAATTGAAACATCTTCTCTTCAAAGAGTCACTCATTTTCAGTAACACAAAAAGATAAGTAAAGGTTTATCTACAAGTGAAAAGATGGAAGTATTAATAAACATACTGTGCACAGCTCTTGACACTACTCTGTCAACTAAAAAGAAATAAAAATTTTCATAAATCATCCCATCTGTGATGAGAACATGGAAAATAAATTAGTATTCAAAGTCTTCAGAATTAAGAAAGATAAATCTCAGTCAGCTTAGCTAACTGATTTAACTATGAAAACTATGTATTTATTTTACTTATCATATCAGTCATCAATTTTTAAGCCTCTGGTCGCAGAAAGTTTTTTTTTAACATTTATTCCCCACCCTTGCCTTTCTTTGTCCCACCTATTTCCTCTAAACTGCTAAGCTTAACTGTTCCCAGATATTTTTATTCTCTAGTCAAACCCTGCCTTCATGTTAAAATATTCAGCTGCTACATTCATAATATAACACTCTATTATTACGTTTCCTACCCTTTCAAAAGCCATTCTATCCTCAAATTTTCTAAAATATTTTGAAATAACTTTCTCTAACGTATATAGCAGAGCACACGTTCTCCTGGAGAGACGTCAGGAAGCAAAGACAATAAGTAAGCATGCAACATAAACCACAATATACATGACTTTAAAAAAAATGCACAGATAAACTTTTTAGCGTTCACTGATGATTTTAAAATATAACACTCAAAGAAAGGCACATAGGTTTTACAGTTAAGTACTTAGTATTAAAAGTTTTATATGTATATATATAAGTATTAGATGTGATATTATTATGAAGCTGACAACGGTGACGACGATGATGATAAAGGCAGCAGGATCTGATTCAGTGATTTTCAAACTTTTGGAAACCCTTCCTTCTAACAAAATCACATAGAAAGTCAACACAGAAAGCACAATGAATCAAAGCTGCTCTAGTTCAGAGGTAGGTGAGCCAGCACTACCCCCGATACCTTGCTTCTTGGAAGGCCACAAGACACCTCTGAAGAAATTCTATGGTTTGGAGGGACAGAGTTTAAAAATCATTGGTTTAACTGATTTGAGGCTATTTGGAAAATGAACTCAAAGAAGCTCAGTGTGACCTCAGGCATAATTTAGCTTTTATGTTTTTAGTAATAATTGAAGAACCATACACCAAAGAAACTCAAAAAAATCCGAGAATTTTAAAGGCAGGAGAGAATCTTCATCTTTTCACATTTTACAAATGAAGAACTGAGACGTCAGTGGCCTAACTGCAGATCACCTGGCCCCAGTTCTCACATTTGATATCATCAGGAGCAGAACTGAGAAAAACGCCAGGTCTCTTGCTTTGTGAGTCCACTGTATGGCCCTTTCCCATGCTCCTTAAAATAAACTGCAAATATTGTAGGCATTGTTTAGATATAACTTATTCTACTCAAATTCTTCTTTGTTTTTCAGTTCAGAGTATCATTTGTGCAAAATATACTAATTACTACAAAAAGCATTAGTTTTAATTACCTTTGAAAACATTTTGAAAGCTATTATCAAAACTGTAAGTTATCAATATAAACATAGTTAATTTACAGAGTTTAAATTTAATCTTCCGCAGAATTCAGTAGCTATTAACAACATGGTAAAACAGAGCTGCCAGGGACCTCAACTCCACAAATAAATATTTTTATAGATTAGCAACTAATCAAACCTTATTGCTGATTGGATTATTGGTTTTAGTTGCCCCCTCCTCACCACTTTTGGGTAAGGATAAACTAAGTGAAAACTAAAAGTAGCTTGAAACTAACCCTATGTTAAATGTAAGTTTCTATCCAGTCAGTTCAAGAAAGATTCTAGACTGTTCTGCTTTTTGTTCTAAAAGCTGTATTTAAGTTATAAATCTGAACTCAGATTATCTTTGGATTTATCCTTTTTTTTTTTTTTTTAGGAAATTCTCTATGAAATTCTGAATGAGAATTTTATTTGGACAAAAAGGAAAAAGAACCACATGGTAACCATGTTAGGAAGTTCCAAATCTGAAAGTAGCTTAACTTTTTCAGCTCCAAAATATGAGTCAAGATCTATTTATCTTCATAGACTCTGAACTGATTTAGCAAAGACTCTACTGATATATACACAATGTGAATTTAAAGCTATTATGTATTATAACTAACTTGGTATCAGATAAAGTAACTGACAAGTAGAAACCATATGCATTATAAAATGTAAACATTAGAAAGGCCATTTGATTTTAAATAATGAATGCATCATTTCTCAGAATAAAAAATTGAGGAAAAAACACATTTATTGTGTATAAACTGCTCTAAGATAAGGTACAGTAATTCTGAAATTTTTAGAAGAATTACATTGAAATCACAAGAGAAATGGAAAAAACTACCTCCCACTTTTCTCCAAAGATTGTACAGATGTAGGTAGACCTAATGCTACTGAATTAAGGGATAATCATTTTGCATTTGAAAATATGTTCCTCAAATATAAGACACCTGAAAGACAGAAAGCTCATCCCTTTCTCACTTGTGCTAATCCTTGCCCAAAACCTCTCTTCACATGGCTTCTGAAGAAAATAAGTAATTCGTTGGCTAAGAAAATCTAAAAGTTTCTGCAAGAGGTTAGAATGTTGCTAGAAAAAATTCACCAGACAAAAATATCATAGATAACATACGTGAACAGTTAACTTTGGGAAATCCAAATCTCTGAAATAAAACTTTAATATATTTGAGGTATTAGAACAGAATATCATATGAAAAATTATCTTAATAAGTTATGATGAGATTACCAGAGAAATTAAAATGAAAGCAACGGTACTCTCTCCCCTTTATGAACATGAAGAAATATACAATGAGGGAATGAAGAGCAAATCTCCATTTCAAAATTAAGTTAAGATCACCTACAATCAAGAAGCAAGTATAAGTATCTAGAAACTAGTATTTGTGCTTGCATTTCTCTTGCTTAACCAACCTTTAGCTGGTGGAAAAGGATGAGAAGGAAGTGAATCTGAACAGAGTTCCAGGGGAAACTGCAGAAGTTCTTCATTATCTGTAGAGGCTAGAGAAGCAAGAAAAAATATTAATTACTATATAATGATCTCATTAATTTTTTAAAAATTAAGAATCTGGGATAATATATGTATTTTCCCCCAACTCAATTTATTCTGGTTATTTTCTCCTTGCTTTCTACCTTCACCTGCAGACACTGAGAGTGGTTGCTATCTTTCCAGGAGGGACTGATGAGATTTAGAAAGGATGATAAAATAAACCTCTTAGCACAATGCCTTGCAAAGAATAAGCACTCACTAATAATTATCACTATCTTACTTTTGTATTGATACTATACCAGTTCTGTAATACTTAAACCAGTTACTGTTTATTTTCTTTGATAAATATCTGAACATATCATCATTTAACACATCTCTCAATCTGACATTTAATCAATACTATACAGGTGTAATATATTCAACTTAAAATATTTTAGATATTTATTTAGCCAGCAAGTCATTAAACTTCAGAAAGTTTCTTTTTTTCAGAGCCTCTAAACTGCTGCAGAATTAATGATACAATCTAAATGTAAAAAAAAGCCACACTTCCTGCGTAAACAGCAGTGAACCACCTATCCATGTGTGAAACAAAAAAAAGCCAGTCATATGCTTATCCATACAGTTATCCTGATAAAGAAAACAGGAAAAGTAACAGTATCTTACCAAAAAACATATCATTTAGTTAGTTACCTATCCTCTATATTTTTTCACTGAAATATAAAATAGACAAATGTATTTTTTCACTGAACCATGCTCCCATCTACCACAGGTTTACCTCTTTGCAATAACTTCTCAGCATGTGTTTTTGTAGTCTGTAAAGCTTGATTTTTGTCAAAAGTTATTGCAACTGCTGTGACTGTAACCTAGAATCACAGAAACAATATGATGAGCGAAGTAAGCATTCCCAAAGTCATCTCCTCACAAATCTTTCTCACTACCATGGAACAACTTATACAAACTGGCTAATTTGCCTTTACTTTTAACTGGTTAAGATTCTCAACCGGAACTGCACATAAACTCAGATATTCAGACTACAACTAAGCCCAACATGTACACCGAAACCTAGGTATTCCAGAAAAAGCTCAAGAACCTTCTCTAAAGGATGGGGACTGCAGAAGTCACACTGAGGCAGAACTCCCAGTGGGTGTTACGCTGGAACATACACGTGATTCCACCTTTAGATAACTACAGTTCACAAAAGTAAAACGGACAGACAAGGTCTGACTCATACTAACATGTTTAAAAATATTTTGAAATAAAGCAGCTCATACTTCTCAATTACAGCAAATGTATAATATTAAAACAGATCAAAGACATCTTTTTTAATAACAGACTAAACTTTAATTACCTGAATTAATTCATCTTCAGGGAGGGAGACTGTAAAATTGACATGGCAGAGGCAGCAGGGGATCATAGACCGGAGTTTAAAATACAGGCTCTACACAAAAGAAAATATTAGTAATATCACTTCTTTTAATTTAAAAATCCATAAAAAATGATTTTTAATGCATATTTTACTGTGGCAAATAAAATTCAAAAGATTGAAACATTTATGTTTTGTCTATTCTTTCATTAAGAATACAGTTGAGGGGCGGGGGAACACATGTATACCCATGGCTGATTCATGTTGATATAAAGCAAAAACCATCACGATATTGTAAAGTAATTATCTTCCAATTAAATTAATTGAAAAAATAAAAAATGGAGATTTTAAAACATTAAAAAATGAATACAGTTTTACTATCTAAGCAGATAGTAAGATTTAGTCATATTTCTAAGTCATAAAAACATAAGAAAGAGGAGTTTTTTAAATTTATAAATATAAATTTTTATGCAGTTTAAAGCTATGAAATAACTCAAAATATATACCTTTTATACTGTGGCATATTAGGATGGAGAGGACAACTTTGGCATTTTACTTGGTGGCAAGTTAAGATTGACAAACAAAAATAACTGCCCCTACCACTGTGCAAGGTATTCTAGACAATATAAGCACTTTTCTTTTTAAATCTCATGATCCTTAGGCATTTTAACTAAAGTATAGTTAGTCAGAAGGTTCCTACCTTAAGCAAGTTTTCACAGAGATCATTAAAGTTCTTATTAAGGGCTTGATTAGTCAGGTTAAGGCTGCTTAATCGGATTACTCTTACTGATGTAAACATCTAAATATGGGAAGATATAATGGCATGTCATTTCATTATTATTAACTATATACTGTAACAGAAAATAAAATAAACAACAACTACCATACTACTACTAATAATTATTTTCTAAAAAGATAAGATTTAATTGCAATAAGGAGGCAAAAAGAAGACACATGTTAAGAAGAAACTTGCCAAAATCACACATGCCATATTTGCTTAAAATTAAGAATAAAAGGTTTACCTGTATTTCAGATGTCCAATTATTTATACCAGGCATGATTTCTGTATTACAACTATAAAAGCCTGTCAAAATAAATTATAGTTAAAACTTATGATATTATTTCATTTATTCTTGTTGTTAAAGGATAACATATTTCAATTATTACATGAAATCCTAACTGTAAAATCTACTCATTCTTTTTTTCTAAAACTCTATACCTCTGGGAAACTTTAGACCACGTTAATGTATCAGCATGGTTTTGGGGGGTTAATGATAAACATAAAAGGATTAAAAAGCAGTTCACCTAAGTTCTAATGTAAATATTTTTAAACACTGTGTTTTCTATCTTGGGGCAGCAAAGAACACGACAGAATGTAACACTGATAGAGCCTTTAGAGTTAGTGCTATAATAATTATGAACTGAAATACTGATATGCAAAACTAGTCTCCTCTCAGGTAATTTTTCTCTATTTACCTGAAGGAGGTGGGACATCAGTGAGGAGAGAATGTACATCTTCCATAGCATCTGTGTCATCAATCTGAAAATGAAAAGATTAAACCTATCACATAAATAATAAATATGTAGTTATTTCAAATTTTTAAATTATTTTTATTATTTATTAAATAGAAAACATACAGCATCAAGGAAAAGTGGTGCCATTTTCCCCTAAGTTAAAGCATAAAATTTGAAAAAATTTTTCTATAATCTATAAACTTTACTGCAATAATAATTATAAATACTTCTAAATGAAATATCTTACATTACAAAGTATACTGGGTTAAAAAATTCAAGGCTTTTCTCAAGTCTTTTTGAGGGCATGTTTCAAAAGATTTATAAAGATAACATAAACAATCACTAACTCTGTTTAAACTAATAAAGTGTAACTTTAAAAAATCTTTTGGGTAAATATGGAACTACTTTAAAACAGAATTACATAGGGATAAATTTAAAAGTATATCTTAAAAGAATAAGTACAAATTCCATTTTTCTTACATCTCAATATTCTACTGTGAATTATAAATAGTGAACATATCCAACTGGACATATACATACATTTATCTGTACCTTGGGGGTCTAAGTCCTATCTCATACCCTTGAAATGTCAAGAATCACTTTCAATTACACTTTGCTTCAGTTACCCACAGTCACAGCCATACCTCAACTGTGGTATTCCCCAAAACATTTCACACCAAAATCTCAAGCACTCTCCAAGCACAACCCGTGTGTGTCTCTCTGTCCCTTTTACTGAATCTACACCTTGCCCTCTTGTCCACACTTGAAGCACTTCCATTCTCCCATTAGCTAGAATCCCATACACAATTTAAAATTTGCACTCACAAAAAAAAAATAATAAAAATAAATAAAATAAATAAAAAATGAAGTTCTATTAAAAAAATGCTCTGGATAAAGGTTTAAGAAATGCTAAGAATCATCTGGAGGGTTTGTGAAACAGATTCCTGGGCCCCACACTGAAATATTTATGTACGAGGTCTGAAGTAGGGGCCCCAGGGTCTGAATTTCTTACAAACTCCCAGCTGGTGCCAATGCCATTTCACAGGACACTGAGTAGCACTGCTCTAAACAGAACCCTGGAGCTTGTTACTTCTTAATCTTTCACTGACCTACGCTTCTTTTTTTCCATTCTCAGACTGTAGAAATTATGAGAAAAGCGTACAAAGTCATATAGTTTGAGTTTTCTACAAGGTAACACTCTTATCTCAGTTAAGCCTTGAGCATCTTCTACAGCTGACATCCTAATCATTCACAGGCACCGTTCTAGACTCTTCAAGCCTCCAATCCCAACCCAGTTCAATTCTACTATCACCTTCCTGCTTTACTGAGATGCAGACGTCAGATTTTTTCTCTCAACTGTCACCTTCAGTTCAGTTCAGTCGCTCAGTCGTGTCCGACTCTTTGCAACCCCATGAATTGCAGCACGCCAGGCCTCCCTGTCCATCACCAATTCCCAGAGTTCACTTAGACTCATGTCCATCGAGTTCGTGATGCCATCCAGCCATCTCATCCTCCGTAGTCCCCTTCTCCTCCTGCCCCCAATCCCTCCCAGCATCAGATTCTTTTAAAATGAGTCAACTCTTCGCATGAGGTGGCCAAAGGACTGGAGTTTCAGCTTTAGCATCATTCCCTCCAAAGAAATCCCAGGGCTGATCTCCTTCAGAATGGACTGGTTGGATCTCCTTGCAGTCCAAGGGACTCTCAAGAGTCTTCTCCAACACCACAGTTCAAAAGCATCAATTCTTCGGCGCTCAGCTTTCTTCACAGTCCAACTCTCACATCCATACACGACCACAGGAAAAACCATGGCCTTGACTAGACGGACCTTTGTTGGCAAAGTCATGTCTCTGCTTTTCAATATGCTATCTAGGTTGGTCATAACTTTTCTTCCAAGAAGTAAGCATCTTTTAATTTCATGGCTGCAGTCACTATCTGCAGTGATTTTGGATCTGTCACCTTACCAGGAAACATTTCTCAGTATCCTCATTTATTTTCCTTTCCTTCAGGATCAAAGAAAGATCATTAACCCTTTTAAAGCTAAGCATTCTACAGGGGAGTGCCTGGGAAGCAGATCTGTGAAAGCAAAGGTTCCATAAACCTTTCACGTCACATTTATTCTTCAGGGAAGTCAGTTCTGAATGTATTTTTACAATGAAAGTTCGATTACATATTCTGAACTCAGCAAGAAAACACTAAGTGCTTATATTATTATGTTTACATGTAAAAATGTTATAGTAACATTACAACCTATAAAGTAGGTAAGAACTATAGTAAGTGAAGGAATAGAACCTTATTTAAATTAATTCAAATTTACAAAAATAGCTCTAAAAGTTTAATAGTTTTATTTCAACCCCAACATTTCTTCTTCTCAAACCATCTACATTATTTTATCAGTCATCTGGTATTAAACAAAAGATATACTACCAAGTCTTTATATCTTCAAATTTGTTGTAATTTCTGTAAGAAAACATTCTTTTGACATTTATAACAGTTGTAAGCTGTAATGATTTTAAAAATCGCACCGATTTAGGATCTGATTGTAAAAATACATCTCTTATAGTCCAAAAATTTTAGAAATCATTTCAGTGCAATAATACCTCCAAAACAAAGGCATCTTTTTTCCCATGTGAAAGGTCCAATTCTGTAACTTCATCAGAGCTTTCTGACTGAGATCTCAAAAGTCTTGAGCGTTGTCTAGGTTCTGGAATGGGGGATCCTATAATCTCTTCAGATATCTCCTAAAAGAAATATAATTGCTTTATATCATATCTTTTTCTGTTTAAGGGAGCTTCAGTTGACATGTAACATAGCAGTTTCAGGTGTTCAATACAATGATTTGATATTTGTATGCTTCAGTCTGGTTTTGAATTTTCATATTAATAGAAAATTACAGGGGGGATGTGTAAAATGTATTCATAGTCTATATTTAATCATAATCTTTAGGAATAATTAAACTTTTATAGACTACATGGCTATCTCTTTTAGTCAGACACAATTTAGGGACTAAACAACCACCACCACCTTGATACAATAATCCAGAAACTATCACAGACACAGCAAGGCAACACTGACATCTAGTGTACAAACAGGACACTACAACTGGTAGGGAACTGGCGGGTTTTCCAGCTCACAGTGTTTTCCACTCGACATTTGAAAGTCCTAAATAACTCATAAAGAATTAAAGATTATGTACCCAAATAACATTCTAATTTTTTATATCTTATGCAGTGTTAAATTTTCAAAGCCCCAAATAGTAAAATGTGGTATATGACATACGTATCTATGACCAACTTATTAAGCTAAATAAATCTTGACAGTTACAATGATCTCTTTAAGGTCAATGTATGGTGCAATCTTATATGGGTTTATAAATTTTCACCTATTTTATAACCAAAGATCGCAGCTAACTAGAGGTTCTAAATAGCTGCTGGCCACAAGGATATCAACAGAAAGTGGAAGGTACACAATGTACAGAACACCAATGTAAAAGACAAAGCTTGCTGTTGGTATAACAGAGCTATCTTAAAAAAAAAAGGACCAAGGAAATTATTTTTAAAAAGGTCTTTCCAAACTGTTTTCAATGTTCTCTGCTAGTGCACACCTTACATAAGACTGCCACCGCACCATTTCCTAACTCAGCTAATCTGCAGCACCTTCATATCCTTACCTTATTTGCTTTCCACATTAATCTGCCCTACATAAATCTAACAGGGTGCCTGTACAGTGACTACAAAATGAGAAAGAAAAGACCCTGCATTTTTTAGTATTTTTGCCATAGATAAGCAATCTTTCTTCATACTAAATGAAGAAAAATTTAAACCATTTATTTGGTTACTCAACAAGGACTTATCTGTCAGGAGGCTACTACTAGGTGCAACTGGTCAAACCATTAGGGATATAGCCCTGACGCAGCTTCATTCTACTGGGAGCATCAAGGCAGGTAAGTGAAAGTCACCCAGTCATGTCCAGCTCTTTGTGACCCCATGAACTATACAATCCTTGGAATTCTCTAGGCCAGAATACTGGAATGGGTAGCTTTCCCTTCTCCAGGGGATCTTCCCAACCCAGGGATCGAACCAGGTCTCCCACATTACAGGCGGATTCTTTACCAGCTGAGCCACCAGGGAAGCCCAAGAGTACTGGAGATAGCCTAGCCCTTCTGCAGCAGATCTTCCTGATTTAAACCGGGGTCTCCTGCATTGCAGGCAGATTCTTTACCAACTGAACTATCAGGGAAGCCCAGGAGCATCAAGCAATACACAAAAACATACTTCACACATAAAGACACACAGAAATAAGAGAAACGGAAAACAATAAAACACTGAAGGGAGATGCAAAGTACCAAAAACTGATGGGAGAGTTACCATTTTTTAAATAGGGTGTTCAGAGTTGGCTTCCCTGAAAAATAAGACATTTGAGCATGGATGTAAAGGAAGGAGAAAGAATGAGTAATAGGGACAGCAAATTTAGACAGTGTAGAAAAAAATCCTTAAAAGAACCTAGAAATACACTAACATGTAAACAATAACTTATGTATTCACAATGGAGATTTATTTCACTTACCGGAGGATTGATTTCATACAACTCTTTATTCTTGGCAATCGTGTCATTTATCTTCTTCTGCATATGAGATATGTGCTGCTCGTATGAGCCATCATTAGGAGTCTTTCCAGCAATCTGAATACCACCAGGCGTTGGTAAAGCTGCTAAATACACACCGGTGGCCGACTGGTAAAAATAATGGGGGAATAATGAGAAAAAAAATATCTAAATCATAACAGTCCTTTGGTATTCATATTTAGAAATATGGTCCTTGTCCTGTGTAGGAAAAAGATAATTAGCACCAGTGTTTGCACAGGACATATGTAAAAGAACACAGAAAAACAGAACTGGTAGCACAGGGGTTGGTTACTTCCAGTGAGAACCTTGGGTAGGTCAGACACAGTAGTGAAAGGACAATTTCCTTGGCTCTGCATACACAACTGGACTTTAAAATTTTTCCTCATGACTGTAAAAAATAATGTGCACAGAAAAAAATAGCTCAGGAAAATACGATTGAAAATTGTAATAAGTAAGTATTTAATGAATGAGTAAAGTTTATCTTTAAAGTGGCAAAAGTAAAAAGGAAGCTTATGCAAAGCAAGTAAAGAAACTGAAGCTCAGAAAGGATAGGAAGCTTACTCAAGATCACATCAATAAATGTGGAGAAGAGATGTGAATGTGTTTCAAACTCTTAAAACCAAGAATTTTCCACTGTATCATCCTAACTTCATAATCACCAAGAAAGAAAACCTGATACAGATTTATTTTAAATATTTAATTAAATAAAATTCTGACTTTGTAACAGTACTGTATGTCATTAGTACTGAAAACCCTATATTAGGGGAAATACAAAACAAGATAAAACACACACACATATGTGCTTTATGTTTAAATATGTTTCTGTAAGGAAAGAAAGCAAAAAAATGTATAAAAGTACACACAGCAAATTGTTCACATCAAAGGAGTAGAATGGAGAAAAGAGAAGACGATTCTTCTAACTCTGGATAGCTGCATAAATTGTAAGAGCTGTTGTTACTAAAGGTTTTAAGTGGCTGCCAATTTTGTTAAAGTCCATCCTGGAAAGCGTGTGGTGCTCTATGAAGTCTGGTCCCCAGAGCTGTTTCTCCTGGTTTGTTCGCATGTCCATGACTGGACCCACAACCCAGTCTCCGATGCTCGAACTTAGAATGCCCTCCGCACCATATGACGCCTTAGAGCACCATCTCTTAACACTTTCTTAACTGTATTCACTAATGAGGCAACAACCCAGCATGGCTGAGAACACAAACTCTGGAACTAGACAGGCCTGCATTTGAAACTGAGTTCTGGTATGTGCAACCATATCACTTTGGACAAGCCTCAATCTATTATGGCATCTGTCTTCTCTTGTAAAGTTAAGATAATGTCCATTCCTTCCAGAGAAGCACAGTGCCACATACCCAGGAGACACTCATCAGAGATGACCTATTATGAAAGCTACTCTTGGGACCTTGAGATTCAGGTGTACAGACTAAAAAAGTCTCCAACAGTTACAATGAGTGTCCCTAGTGATCAAGAAGAAAAGATCAGTAAGAATCAGAAAAGGCAGTATTTGAGGCAGGAATGTTAACAATGCTGAGAAGGAAAAATCCTATGCTAGCACTGCATAAACAATAATAAAGTCCAGACAATGGTGGCCAACTTACAAAATAAGGTCTACATGGTAATTCTTAGAAATGTGACCATAAGAATTATAATCTTAATACAAAAATAGAATAATAACATAAATATAAATTTATATAATACTTCATTAATTTAATTTCAAATAATAATTTCATAAAGAAATATAAAAGTATCTGAACATCTATCACTGGATTTCTTTTCCCCTAGCCTTTAGAAGTCTTAATGCCAATTTTTTAGCTAAGTCTTCTTAAAAGACTCTTTGAATCACATAAAACAGAATCTACAACCACATGAATCACAAAACAAAAACAAAACATCTTGAAACTTACCGCTAAGCCCATCAACATATTTTCGCCCACTGTGATCTGAATTCTCAGTCCAAATAAAGCATTCATTGCTTTGAGTTTTAGTTTATTCATTAGCTGAGTATGCACTTCATATTCCATAAATGGCAAGAGATTACTGATGGCTGTGGCATTTGCTTCTGCCTGTGCCTTCTTTTTTAAGCGACACAATCTATTAAGGAAAATAATGTAGTCAGTGGACAGTGTTCCTGATACCATCTTAAGCAATATCCAATTTTTTAAACTTCCTAAAAATGTGCTTGATGAAAAACATTTACTTGCTTCAGATGGGCTTATTATGTTTTATCAATAATCCTTTCTGCCATTTTTTCACCATACACACTTTTGCTAAAAGTCCCATTTTGATAAACAAAAGGAAAAAAAAAATCTCAAAATCTCTAGAAATGAAACAAATAGTAATCAAAATCATCAGAGAATATAGTTTTAAATCTTAGGTTTCATAACTCCACATGATCATATAATGGGTGGACAATAGAGAAAAAAAAGTTAATTTACTCATTAAAAGAATATAAAACTTGAGTATCTACCATGTGCCAGGCACTGTTCTAGGTGGTGAGCAATGAATAAAACACCGAGACCCTGCTCTTGACCGTATTCCAGGGGAGGAGTAATAAAAAAAGGCAAAGAAACAAAGCAACTGCAGACAACGCTTAAGAATCAGGTGTGTGCAGAAAATAAACCAGGTGAAGAAAGAATACCTGGACAGAAAGCCTCAGAGCAGAGATAACACCTGAGCCAGGATCTTAAAGACAAGACGGAATTGGGACTGCTGGAGAAAGACAATGATGGAATGAAGTTGGCATATTACAAGAACCAAAAGGAGACCATTGTAGCTCCAGTGAAGTGAGCAAGGGTGAGGGCAGTACAGAGGAGGATGCAGTTAAGCATGGGCATGACTATGTCAGGATTGGTCATGGTGAAGAGTCTGATTTTATTCTACCAGCAATGGGAACGCCAGATAGATTTTAAGAAATAACATGATCTAATGTATATTTTAGGACATCATTTATACTGCTACACAGAGAACGGTGCAAAGAGAACTGATGTGGGAATGGTGAACAAGAGCTACTTAGGTGACAGACAACAAAAGCTTGGACTAAAAAGTTGACTGAAAAGATGAAGAGAAGATCCCCAAACTGGTAAGCCAGGCTGCTCAGGCCAGCAGTTTTCAAATGCAGGCTTGCATCAGAACCACCTGGAGGGCTTGTTAAAAAACAATCGCTGGGCTCCATCCCTAGGGTTTCAGAGTCAACAGTTCTGGCACAGAGCCTCAATTTGCATTTCTATACATTCCCCCAGGATGGTGATGCTACTGGTCTAAGGGCCATACTCTGAGAACTGTTGAAGAAGATTACTTAAAATAAGAAGAAAAAAAAAGAAAACTGGATAAACTATGCACTTTTAAAAATCTTCCTAAAAGCATCACAGGACCAGGGCAAGGGGCAATACAGGGTATAAATGTAAGTGAGTAGCATAAGGAAGTTCTTTTGTGGTGGTGAACAACTGTGTATCTTGACTATGATGGTGGTTTACACAATCTATTCGTTGGATAATACTGCACAGACATATATACACACACACAAATACTTAAATGAATGCAAGTATTAAAAATGTAAAACTGATTCAGGTCTGGAGCATAGTTAAAACCATTATAACAGTGTCATTATCCTAGCTGATGCCCTACTACAGCTGTGTAAGATGTCACCAATCGGGGAAGCTGGGCAAAGGGCACACAGGACTTTTTACAATATTTGCCAAACCAAGTGAAACACAATGAACAATAACCAGCAGAAACGACAGAAAAAAAATGTTTTAGATATTAAAATCATCAGTTACAGAATTAAACACAGACTATAGTAAGTGGTATCAGATTTGAAAAAGAATAAAATACAACTTCTGGAAATAAAAAATCAAAAATTTTAAACCCAATTATTAGGCATAACAGCATATTAAAGATAGCTGAAGACAAAACTAAAGAACTGAAAGATAAGAAAATATCCAAAATATAACATAAGAAATAAAAAGATTAAAAATAGAGATAAGAAAGTAATAGACATAGAAGAGGCGGTCAGAAAGTCTCACATACTTTAATTGGAATATCAAGACAAGAGAACAGATGAATCACAGAACTAACCTAAAATTTTTTAAAACACATGAAAGATACCATTCTATAAATTCAAGATGTCCAAGGTATAACAATTAGGATAAAGAGAACTCCATACCTAACACTCTACAGGGAAACTGAAGAAAACTGAAGACAAATAAAATAGCTTGCACACAGCCTGAGGGGAAAAAAAAATAGACAAACTTCAAAAGAAGAACAGTTAGTCTAGTAGGTTTTTCTCAACAGTTGCAATGAAGGCCAGAAGGCAGTGGAAGAGTATCTTCAATGTGCTTAAAGAAATGTGCTAGCCAAAGATACTGTTTAAAGATAAAGTAGGCTCATTTTCAGACATGTAAAAATAGTTCACCATCAATAGATCCATCAAAAAAAATACTCAAGGAGATAACTCAGGTGAAAGAAAAACAATTCTAAACTGAAGGTCTAAGATGCAAGAGGGAATGAAAGCAAAAAGGAAATGGATTAGAAATATATTTTAGAAGAAAATTTAACATGCTTTTGAAATAACTCTGATGTGGGGAGGTAAGGAAAGAAAACAATGTCTAAGAATACCATATTTGCAATGAAGAACTGAATAGAGCAAGTATCACTTATGAAAACAGGAAAGACCAATATGAAAGAAATGGACAAAATCAGCAGTTCAATATGTAACAAGTATTAGATGCTTATGAAAGTGGGGTGTAAAGTAGACAGCAAAATATATGGGTCGGAAGCTCAGAAGAAAGTTCTGAACCAGAGCTATACATTTAGGAGTCCTAGAGTTACAGACAGAATACAGATATATAGGAGTTGATGACTTCAACTAGCAAGAGAGCGTTGAGAAGAGGGTCTGAACTCATGGCTCTCAAGGAATAAGAAATGAGGAGGAAGGAAGACTATATATAAAGGTAGGAAAAAAGGACGTGTGGCATTGTGAAGTCATGAATTTCAAGGAGAAAATGATCAGCTGTGTGATTACTGCTGAGACCTTAAGTAAAATGAGGACAGAAATGCTCCATGGATTTGGCAGCCTGGCAGTTGTTAGTGACCTAGATAGCTGCAGCTGTTTCCTGCGTGCCTTCCAATTTCCTATTCCAGCACACTTTAAAGAGAACTCTTAACAGCTAACTGAAATTGTTTTAAAAAAAAAAACAAAAAACCACACAGCACCATTCTTAAAAAGAACAAAAAGTCAACTTCCAAAATGTATCAGATATTTAACGTCATTAAAGCATACTGAGTCACATCCCTCACCTGTGACAGGGTAGTTAATAATCTTAATAATAAACATTTGTACCTAATTTCCATGTTTAAGACTGTTTTTGCATACAAGTTTATCTGAGTCTCAGAAAGAGGATTATTTTTCCTTCCAATTTTCCATACAGTAAAATCATATGGATCATATATGTCTATTTGACTTCATACTCTATATTCCTTCAAGGACCCCAAGTACTGTCTTCACAAACATACCTTGCTTGAATGAGACAACCTTTTCCAATAACTGTTGCATCCACTGGGAGGTCTATGGTTGTGAAGAGAACATCAGGAACTTTTTGTTTCCTGCAGTTATTGCAGTATGTGAGATGAGCTGGAAACGGCATATTCAGTTCATCATATGGTATATGGCAAAATCCACAGCCTGCAGGCGAATTTTCTTCTAGCCTATATGGGTACATTAAGGGGAAAAAAGGCATTCTTGAAAATTCTATGCATTTTTCCAAAAACAAATATTATCTATCCAGTACTTATGTACAAACTATATCATAACTTTGACCATAATAGGTACCACTATGTTTGATAAGAAAAACAGGAAATCAGAACCACACACTCTGTTATGGAACAAGAGGCTTATACAAGTAGAGAGGCATTTTCTATCAATTATGGTTTTTTTTAATTTTTTAATTGAAGGATAATTGCTTTACAGAATTTTGTTGTTTTCTGTCAAACCTCAACATGAATCAGCCATTGGTATACATATTTCCCTTCCCTCAATTCTTATGTTTGATGACCTGACAAAAACCACTATTATTCCAATGGTTTCTCCTTTAGGATACAACATAAAAATGAATGGTTGATATATGACAGAAATCAAACCAATATTGCAAACCAATCATCAATCAATTAAAAATTAAATATTTTTAAAAATGGCTAGATAACAAGAGTGATATGCTTTTATTATCTGAAAAGATAATACTCAGAAAATAATTCCTAAGGGAAAAAACCAATTTGAAAAAAATCTACAGTTAGAAACAAATGTATTTAAGAGGGGAAAAATGTCAAAGCTAGACACTCTAAAGTTTCTAATTTCTAATGTCTGTTGTAGCCTTTCAGAGAAAACAAAACACCTGGGTTCCAGAAATGAACATCCATCATACATGAACCACAAACGAACAACCCACAACCTTCCCATTCATTGTAAAATGTCTACTGTAATAGGCTGCTTATGAAATCACTTTAGAATGATTAAGTTTTTTTTCAGTCATTAAATCTGAAAAAATCAGGAGAATAGGAAGGGAAGAGAGAAACTCCATGGAGAACAGCAGGATTTCACACAGTCACATCCATGGCTCTGAAAAGATGTGGGTTCTCAATTCTGTTTCATCCAAAAGTTTACAAGTTACTATATTTTCCAGGAATCAGGCTTTGCACAGATTCTTTGTATACATTATTTTACAGAATTTTCTCAGTAAGCCTCTAAATTAAATTAAGTTTCTCCCAGATATTATTGTTTCACTGTTGGGATGGCATTCTGGCTTATTAGAAGTAACAGGGGAAACAGATATGAGCAGAGCTGTGAGCCTGAGCAAGTCATTTAAACTGAGAGTCTCCTCTATAAAACTGGAACAACAGTGTCTACTCAGAAAGGTTCTATTTTTTTTAAAGATTAAGTAAGAAAACTATAGCTACATGAACACCCCCTTCAATATGACGCCAAGCACAAGGAAACAAAACCTAGTTTCACTTGGCCTGAAACCCAGCTGAGATGCTAAGTAATTTGCTCAGTCACAAAAAGTACTAAGTAGCAGACATCAGATTTTAACGTCAGTTTGTTTGAATCCAAAGCCCATGTGGTACAGGGGGACACAGAAAGATGAAAACTGGGACAATTTTTAACCAAATAACCAAAAAATTTGAACACAGGTGGTATAACATCATAAAACATAAAGAATAAAAGTGCTAAAATGTTCAGTTCAGTTCACTCAGTTGTGTCTCTTTGCGACCCCATGGACTGCATGACATGAGGCTTCCCAGTCCATCACAAACTGCCAGAGCTTGCTCAAACTCCTGTCCATCAAGTTGGTGATGCCATCCAACCGTCTCATCCTGTCGCTCCCTTCTCCTCCCACCTTCAATCTTTCCTAGCATCAGGGTCTTTTCCAATGAGTCAGTTATTGGAGCTTCAGCTTTAGCATCAGTCCTTCTAATGAATATGCAGGTTTGATTTCCTTTAGGATTGACTGGTTTGATCTCCTTACTGTACAAGGAAATATCAAGAGTCTTCTCCAACATCACAGTTTAAAAGCATCAATTCTTTGTCATTCAGCTCCTTTATGGTCCACCTCTCACATCCACATGACTACTGGAAAACCATGCTTTTGACTAGATGGACTTTAGTCAGCAAAGTAATGTCTCAGCTTTTTACTATGTTGCCTAGGTTGGTCATAGCTTTTCTTCCAAGGAGCAAGCGTTTTTTAATTTCATGGCTGCAGTCACCATCTGCAGTGATTTTGAGGCCCAAGAAAATAAAGTCTGTCACTGTTTCCACTGTTTTCCCATCTATTTGTCATGAAGTGATGGGACCAGATGCCATGATCTTCGTTTTCTGAATGCTGAGTTTTAAGCCAGTTTTTTCACTCTCCTCTTTCACTTCATCAAGAGGCCCTTTAGTTCCTCTTTACTTTCTGCCATAATGGTGGTGTCATCTGCATATCTGAGGTTACTGATATTTCTCCCAGCAATCTTCATTTCAGCTTGTGCTTAACCCAGTCTGGCATTTTGCATGATGTACTCTGCATATAAGTTAAATAAGCAGGGTAATAATATATAGCCTTGATGTACTCCTTTCCCTATTTGGAACCAGTCCAAAATCACTGCAGATGGTGATTGCAGCCATGAAATTAAAAGATGCTTACTCCTTGGAAGAAAAGTTATCACCAATCTAGACAGCATATTCAAAAGCAGACACGTTACTTTGCCGACTAAGGTCCGTCTAGTCAAGGCTATGGTTTTTCCAGTGGTCATGTATGGATGTGAGAGTTGAACTGTGAAGAAGGCTGAGCACCGAAGAATTATGCTTTTGAACTGTGGTGTTGGAGAAGACTCTTGAGAGTCCCTTGGACTGCAAGGAGACCCAACCAGTCCATTCTGAAGGAGATCAGCCCTGGGATTTCTTTGGAAGAAATGATACGGAAGCTGAAACTCCAGTACTTTGGCCACCTCATGCGAAGAGTCGACTCACTGGAAGACTCTGATGCTGGGAGGGACTGGGGGCAGGAGGAGAAGGGGACGACAGAGGATGAGATGGCTGGATATCATCACTGACTCGATGGACGTGAGTCTGAGTGAACTCCGGGAGTTGGTGATGGACAGGGAGGCCTGGCGTGCTGTGATTCATGGAGTCGCTAAGAGTTGGACACGATTGAGCGGCTGGACTGAACTGAACTGAACTGTTGCTGGTTCCATGTCCAGTTCTAACTGTTGCTTCTTGACCTACATACAGATTTCTCAGGAGGCAGGTAAGGTTGTCTGGTATTTCCATCTCTTTAAGAATTTTCCACAATTTTTTGTGATCTACACAGTCAAAGGCTTTGGCGTAGTCAATGAAATAGATTTTTTCTGGAATTCTCTTGCTTTTTCTATGATAGCGGATGTTGGCAATTTGGTCTCTGGTTCCTCTGCCTTTTCTACATTCAGCTTGAACATCTGGAAGTTCATGGTTCATGTAATGTTGAAACCTAGCTTGGAGAATTTTGAGCATTACTTTGCTAGTGTGTGAGAGGAGTCCAATTGTGTGGTAGTTTGAACATTCTTTGGCATTGCCTTTCTTTGGGATTGGAATGAAAACTGACCTTTGCCAGTCCTGTGGCCACTGCTGTTTCCCAAATTTGCTGGCATATTGAGTGCAGCACTTCCACAGCATCATCTTTTAGGATTTGAAATAGCTCAGCTGGAATGCCATCATCTCCACTAGCTCTGTTTGTAGTGATGCTTCCTAAGGCCCACTTGACTTCACATTCCAGGATGTCTGGCTCTACATGAGTGATCACACCATTGTGGTTATCTGGGTGATTAAGATCTCTTTTGTATAGTTCTTCTGGGTATTCTTGCCACCTCTTCTTAATATCTTCTGCTTCTGTTAGGTCCATAACATTCCTGTCCTTTTATTGTGCCCATCTTTGCAGGAAATGTTCCCTCGGTGTCTAATTTTCTTAAAGAGATCTCTAGTCTTTCCTATTCTATTGTTTTCCTCTATTTCTTTGCACTGATCGCTGAGGAAGCCTTTCTTATCTCTCTTTGATATTTTTTGGACTTCTGCATTCAGATGGATATATCTTTTCCTTTTCTCCTTTCACTTCTCTTCTTTGCTCAGCTATTTGTAAGGCTTCCTCAGACAACTATGTTGCCTTTTTGCATTTTGTGACTGGTGATGGACATAAAGTCCGATGCCGTAAAGTACAATATTGCATGGAAAACATTCATAACCTGGAATGTTAGGTCCATGAATCGAGGTTAATTGGAAGTGTTCAACCAGGAGATGGCAAGAGTGAACATAGACATTTCAGGAATCAGTGAACTAAAATGAAGTGGAATGGGCGAATTTAATTCAGATGACTATTGTATCTACTATTATATCCATTATATCTACATTATATCTATTATATCTATCAGTGGGCAAGAATCCCTTAGAAGAAATGGAGTAGCCCTCATAGACAAAAGAGTCCGAAATGCAGTACTTGGGTACAATATCACAAATGACAGAATGATCTCTGTTTATTTCCAAGACAAACCATTCAATAGCACACTAATCCAAATCTAGGCCCCAATCACTTATGCTAAAGAAGCTGAACAGTTCTGTGAAGACCTACAAGACCTTCTAGAACCAACACCAAAAAAGATGTCCTTTTCATCATAGGGGACTGGAATGCAAAAGTAGGAAGTCATGAAATATCTGTAGTAACAGAAAAGTTTGGCCTTAAGAGTACAAAATGAAGCAGGGCAAAGGCTAAAAGAGTTTTGCCAAGAGAACGCATTGGTCATGGCAAACACCCTCTTCCACTAACACAAAAGACTGCTCTACTCGTGAACATCATCAGATGGTCAACACCAAAATCAGATTTTTGCAGC
This sequence comes from Budorcas taxicolor, assembly GCF_023091745.1. Lineage (NCBI taxonomy): Eukaryota > Metazoa > Chordata > Mammalia > Artiodactyla > Bovidae > Budorcas > Budorcas taxicolor. The sequence goes on along the minus strand of NC_068914.1, from coordinate 131,328,114 downwards.
TGAAGGTAGAAAAGCTCTCTACAGTCAGCAAAAACAAGAGCAGGAGCTGACTGTGGTTCCAATCATGAACTTCTTATTGCAAAATTCAGACTTAAATTGAAGAAAGTAGGGAAAACCACTAGACCATTTACATATGATTCAATCAAATCCCTTATGATTATGCAGTAGAAGTGACAAACAGAGTTAAGGAATTAGATCTGATAGAGTGCCTGAAGAACTATGGACGGAGGTTCATAATACTGTACAGGAGGCGGTGATCAAAACCATCCCAAAGAAGGAATGCAAAGAAAGAAAACATTTGAAATATGAAATGTACAAAACGGATAATCTCTAAATACTGACATCCTAGGGAATTTTTTTCTTCCTTCTACCCTCCTACATTTTTTCAAATTTTCTTTAGTAAGCACTAATAATTTCATGTGTCCATCCAAGCCATAATACGGAAACAATCAAACTGCATGAGAAAGGCTGTTCATTAAATTAGGCTTCTACCTACTAAAGAATGGAAGCTACTGACATAAGCAAGAACTATACGGCAGCACTGGGACAACTCACTGGCAAAGTCAGTTTCCTCAACAGAATATTCCAATTGTTTAGTATACTTCAAAATGTCCAACCTTCACTTTCCTATTATTTACCATGACTTTTAATGCTCTGAAACATATTATGGTCAAAATCCATGTTTAATACTGAGAAACGAAGAAAATGACCAAGGTCTTCATAATATATCTTTCTTGGCAACAAAGACTTGCAAATTTATACTAAATTTGATAACATATAGTTTGGTTGTTTTTTTTTTGGCTTTCTTCCCTACATTAATACTGGGGGGAAATATGCATAGTGTTAGGTAAGAAGTATTTAAGATTTATATTATTCAGGCAAGCTCTGGTATCATACTTACAAGCTTTCTGTATATATAGTTGATAACCTCATCATTTTATTTATGGACACTAACAGATTAAAGGAACCAATAATCAAATAAACCAAAAAGCAGTCTCGTTTTACCTAATGCTTTCACTTTTACTTTCTCTTTAACATATCTTAAAGTCATATTTCACAAGGTTTTTATACATAATTGAACCTTTTATATATAATTTTCGTACAACATAGTGTCTGTTTTGTAAATTAGAAATTTTCTTTATGGAAATTGTTTCATGACCTTTTCCTATTTTGGAGGTAAGACAAAAGGAAAAGAAAGGAAGAGAAAAGTCAAAAGAAATTACTTCTACATTGTAGCAAACACAAAAATGTATACCTGAAATTCTTCAATTGGTAATCACATGTGCCATTTACTGAGATATTAAAAATAACAATGTGCGTCACGCAGTGCAGAACCCAATACTTCTTTGTTGCTATGGTGTTGCTATGGATTAGGTAAAAATCAGTCAAGTGCCTGGTCCTGATTTCTACACTGCACCCGTGTTACCCGCCCTCATAGAGAAGGATTATCCCAGCTCTGAGAAGAAAGTCAAACTCTCCCTTCTCTACCCTTAAGGAAAATAAGCCATGCTGTCGTGACAACCTCTGTTCCAAACAGCCCTCCACGGTGCCATCCTGCAAAAATCTAGGGTTCAGTACAGCTGCCGTGCCGGATGCAGATAAAATACAGACCTCTTCACTACAAAAGAAAAAAAAAAATAAAAATAACCAAGTTAATATTTTCAGGCAGTCTAACTCTGGAAAATGTTAAATATCAAAGTCATTACCAAGGTGACAATTTAAATTTAAGATAGACTTTACTAAATATTATTATCACAGGATTACCTCCTAAATCTAGGATAGAAAATAGAAGTAACATTGTTAAAATGAAGACAAAGAGTATTCTTTGTCACTTAAAAATTGTAAAAGATATAGTATTAGTGATAATTCCTTTAAAATATGGCAAAGCTTATAAAGACTGGAATGTTTAAAAATAATGGTAGTAACAAACTATATTGCTAGCCCATTAAACTGTAATAAAATACTCTTTAAATGAATATTGAATTTTATTAAAATTATTCTAAAAGCACAACTATGTAAATATCTACATTGCTTTAGCTTAATTTAAACTTAATAATAAAAAGACAACTGACACAAACATACAAAGTATACTAGACAGAGCTTAAGCTACATCATATTATATATATGATAAAAACCGATTTTCCAAAGAATTATCTGAAACTCCTTATTACATATTATCCAACCTGAAAACCAAAAAACAATCAACATAATTATTGAATTTATGAATGAGATCACTCAAAGCTAATGGGAAAAGTAGCAACCTAGGGACAATACACTTGAAACAAAGTAAATGGACAAGAAGCAAGGCCATAAAAGAAATGATCTGCAAGAGGCCAAGCTTCTAATGGTTAAATGCACACTGAGAATATAAAAAAAAAACACAAAGCCACAGAAGGCACTGAATCAAATAGCTACTAGAGCAGGTGTGCATTTCAAGGTGTGCACTGCAGGGAACTAAATCCAGTAATAGTAAGTAGGACGGGTTAGAACAGAAAAAACTAGTAAAGACAGGATCTAAATACAAAGATTTTCTGAGGTCTCCAGGGAAAACAGAAGCTTACATCAGGTGAATGCAAACTTCTAAGTAAATGAATTGGACTCATTTCTGTAGACTCCTGCATCTCTGACTTATCTCCAGCAACTGAATCCACACCTCTGGCCTTCTCCACATGCTACTCTTTTCACCCTGAAAACCCTCCTTATGCCTTTTCTCTTCATGATATAACTCGTTTCTCAAGATACAGTTCAAGCTTCAGTTACTGCATTAAAACTTTCTTCCAATCTTCCTAACCTATAGCCCTCTAGGATCCTAAGATACACTGGGATATCTCTACCATAAAATGTATTATGCTTGTCTTAATTCTCCAGGAGAATGTGAATCTGATGGTAAGAACTGTCTTCTAAAACTATACCCCTAAGAGCTGAAAGTTTATGAAAATAAATCCACAAATAGAGCAAGACTATCTACTGGGGAAAGGTAGGATAAGCCTAACAAGGTTAGTAGGTTAACAAAAGTAGAACAGCTTCTATGAGGACAGAGCAGTTCAAGGGTATAATATATACAAAGGAGTACTACTCAGCAATGAAAAGGAACAGGTTCTTACTAACTGTTACAGGGACGACACTCAATTTAATCTCAACTTAAACATGCTGAGTGAAATTAATTAAACAAAAAGGAGTGCATAATGTTAAGATTCTATTTACATAAAATTCTGTAAAAGTGAAAACTTATTCTAGTGATAGAAAGCAGATCAGAAGTATATCCTGTGACAGGGGTGGGATGAGAAGGGACTGAAGCAAAAGAGTACAAAGGAATATAGAGAAGCTTTGGGGGTGATATATGTGTTGACTGTCTCGACACTAATGATTTCATGGTTTCATGACTGATGCTAATGGTTTCATAATAATGGTTTCCTGGCTTTTATGGTTTCACATAAAACTTATGTGAGAATTTTTCAAAGTAATGCACTTTAAACATGTGCGATTATATGCCTATTATACATCAATAAAGTTAGAGAATGAAACAGCATGGCTCTGTAACATCCTCATTTATTACAGTCTAATCATTTTTTCTCCAACAAAAATGATCAGCACCACCACAAGAAAGTTATCCATGTAATAGCTGGCAGTTAAGAATTACCCAACAGAAGGTGGAAAAATTAGACAGCATAAGGTCAAACAGTGTCTAGATGACATCTATTACCAACTTCTGAAGGAGTGGAAAGTAGGGTTCAAGGATGGCAGACAGCATAAAATCAGAACCTAAGTAAGGAACTGGGAAAACTCTTGATTAAGAGAAGGGCCAAAATAAACTAGAAATAAATAAGCAAATGGAATGGGTAGGAAAATATCAGGTTGTGATCCAACAGTGAAATTTAATGGTTTCAAATTTTTAAAGAGGAACAGTTCCATGTGATAATGAAGTCAAAAGAAGGTTGAAACTCAACTGAGGCTAGAGGACTTGAGAATGAGAAAGCACAAGGACAGGCTGTTAGAAGGGAGATAATATGTTTAACTGGAGGAGACAGGCAGGAAAAAGAGCAGAAAAAAGTTTTGGAGGTAGAAAATCCTGAACAGTGGATTGGCACGGACTTAAATGGGGAAGAGGTTGTCCAAATGAGAGACAGGCGAAAAAGAAATTGAGAACTGAGTATGGAAGTCCCTTCCTAACTGGATAGCGTTAGGGAGATTTGTTGGTGGGAAAAAGTTAAGTTATAGTTCATTAATAAAGGCAGAAGAGTTTACAAATGAATTTGAAAGACACACGGCGGTTCATTTACAATAGATTAAGGGTTTCAAAATCCCAGAGGAAGGAGCTGGTGGAGTCACAAACTGGAGTAAAGTAGGCCTGGAGTTAATACTTGCTGTGTGCCAGTATTATATTCTCATTTAATGTCTCAATAACCTTAACTGATAGGTAGTTATTGTCTCCAACATATAAACTGAGGCTTGGAGGAGTAGAGCAATTTTCCTGAAGTTTCAGGAAAATTAAGCAGTAAAGATAGCATATGAACCTCCTCCTGATGTATTCTAAAAAAGCCCATGCTAACTGGATCAATCCACTTTTCTTCTTTTCTCCATATCTGCCTAAAGCTTTTCCCCTTTCAGATGACAATCTGTAAACTACAGCATCTAGAAAATCAAGTTGTTATTATCATTTACCAGATGCTAGTTGATTCACTGTAGCCCACTACAGCATGACAGCCTAGTGCTTTGGCATGGGATTTTATTTCTTGTCTGATTTCTGCCCACCATGCATCTCGAGTTTCTGGTTCATCTGAAAAATAAATTTTAAATCAGTTCACTATTCAATAGCACACTGTCTATTTGAACAAGAAATATTTAAAGTACACATACTCTGGAAGGCAAAGAACTACTATTCTACAACAGGTTTTCAAACTTCACATCTTTAAAATGCTAGTTCTCAAAAGCTTATTAACATTTTCATTTAATGCTACTTCTCAAGAAGTTTAACATTTTAAACTCAGATGCTAGAAAATAAATCCTCTAGTTCTATTTGCTTTATTGCTTTAGGGCTATCTATAGGGATCTGTTTTATGAGACACAATTTGAAAGGTAGACCCAGAGTTTTCAGACTCTAATCTTAAACTAAAAGGACTTCCTATGTCTCACCTCACTGAGTGAGCACCTTGAGTCATATCCATAAATTTATTTTAAATTCTGATTTCATTTCCTGGTACTTAATTTTTAATAATGCAATACAGTCTGGGTTCTCTGCAAGGCATAGATTTATCAACATTAAAAAGCAGAAAGCCATCTGTAGCCATCCTTCTAAAGAGATGTGGGTCCTGAAGCAAAGTGACAAGAAATAAAGGGACTGGCCAATTCAAAATAAAGAAAGCAAATACATCGGAAACATTAGCACGAAGAATCTAGTTAATGTACATAAGGACAAATTTCAGAAAGAACACTGAAACTCCATATATAGCTCTGTCATTAAGAAAATGCTTTCGAATCACAGAATCACATCTTATTACCATAGAGTAGGCCAACATTGCTTGCAATGGAGCATTATAGATGGAACATCTGTCACATACACTTTCTAATTACTTGCATTTAGCTGCAAACTACTGAAGAGCAGCTGCATATATAGTTAACTTTTCATGCGCAAAGATGTTAAAAACAGAAACGGTCTATATCAGCATATCCTAAATTGTTTCTTTTTTTGTGACCAATTCCATTTGGGAACAATTTGGAAAAGAAAAAACCTGATCAACTCTAAATAAGATGTTAAGCTCTTACTGTAAATCTTTCACATTAAAAAGGCACTATTACGACTACAAATCCAACAATCCAAAACAGCCTTCTGAGTTTCTGTACATATGCAGTTTTCAAATACGTTTTTCAAAATAAGTAGAATAAGTAGAATCATACTCACTAGTGAAATACTGAAGACAGCAAAGTAAAGAAAGGTTAAAAGGCTTGTTATAGCTCACATTCCTATGGTGGAATTTTGTTTCCCCCACAGGGAGATCAGCAAAAAGAAATGAGGAGATAAAAACCAGAACTACAAATGATGCCAGCCAGTTCTTGCGTTAAAGTCTTAGATCCAAGACCGTGCTACCCTAAAACTTTCTTTCAGAAGAGAAGAAAGAAACACAAAACTCCAGGAAACTGAGGAAAAGATCAAAGTACGAGATAAAGAAGGAAAAGAAATAGAAAATACTACAATATGGTGTTAGCAATCAATATTACGAATTCAGAAATGGGTGAGACAATTAGGAGGCCCTATTTTGCACATATGCTACTATGTTAAAGAATTTCTTCATATTCCTAGCTGAATTGTAGACATTAAGAGCAGAAAAACACTTTCATATCCATTCTCTCTTTTTAGGACATACAAGTTTCCAGATTAATTTGGACATCTATTAACATCATCTTTTCCTAATAGGGAAATTTCACATCATAAGACAAACTATTATTCAACTAGTTGCTCCATCTATCAAATTACTTATGATTTTCTAAAAAGATAGCAAAAATAAGAGAACTATATCTCAGCTTAGAAAAAAATTATTTTCCTGAAAAACTATGTAAAATGAAAAGTCTACTTTCTAAAACATAATAGTAAAACCTGCAATTTACTTTTCAAATCATTCTGGAAGTTTACAATAATATTTACTAAATCAAATAATCATATACTACATTTTAAAAAAAAATAGATTTTCTCACATTAGGTTGGCCTACATCTTGCTACATGGTAATACATGGCAGTTTTTCTGCTTTAAAAATTTTACAGGATGTAATCAACAGTATTATATTTTTTTAAATTAATGAAAAATTTGGAAGAAGCTACTTATTTTAAGTTTGAGATCTATTTATTTAGAAAGGCCAGCATGCCTAAATGGAAAAGTATGTAATAATAATTACTATGAGATACATGTAACCACATAGAATACAAAGTTTATCTACATCAAACTTACCTTGGTATAACACATAAAATAATCAGATAATTAAACCAAACACTATGAAAGAATAAGTGGCTGATTTAAAAAAACAAACAAAAAACCGACAAAAAGCTGAATGCAGTGCAAGTAGAGCATTCATACTCTTCTGACAAGTTCACAAGCAGCCTTTATTTTTACATGAGCCACACAACTGCACGTGGGGATGCCACTGTCGTAGTTAACACAGTATTTACAAGTTTAATAAAAGCTGAAGAGTTACATAACAGGAGGGCTAAGGAAGCAAATGGTGTTATGTCCACACTCCAAAGAATTTCTTAAATTTGGTTTTTGGCTAAAGCAAAAGCTCAAAGAACGAAGGGTTTTGCAAAGCAGATTCAGCAGACAGGAGCCAGAAACAGTGGAAACTTTGGCGCATGCTTGGATCAGGTGACGGTACAGACTGAAAACTATGGCAGCTCACTGAAATGGTTACAGAAAGTAATGGCCCTACAGTCTAGGTGAAAGCAAGGCAAGCATACAGTAGGGAGCACTTCATCACAAACCAGTAATTGGATTAAAATCATTACCTACAACTGTGAGCAATAAGTCAAGGGACGAATTTTTTGGCTATTAAATTTAGGGGTTAATTAAGATACAATTAAGAAAAATCAATTTATTTAATACTACAGAAAAATTAAGCTTCTCTTCAAAGCCTATCTTATACTTAATGCCAGAGATGAGCCACAGAATATTCAAGTAGCAATCATGATTCAGTCTAACTTACTAGTACTGAAAATTCAGAAACAAAAATCAGAGTGTTTAATCCCTACTAATGGAAATCTTAAAGCTTAAAAACTGCTAATTATACTTCTTATAGGAAATACATTAGTGAATCTGAACTGTTTTATTCACCCTACAAAAAAGTAAAAACTGAGGATTTACCAAACTTATATAAAAGGCAAAACAAAGAACCTGGTTTAAAAGTTTACTGGCAACTATACACGCCTTATATGAAACTGGATACAATTTGGTCACTTGAAGGATATACAGCTGAGATGTGAGGGTTTGAAATTAACATTTCAGAGATGTGAAGAAAAAATATCTTCACTTAAAATACCATGCTCCTCCCAAGAATCTATAGAATTAATGATAATCATAAAAAGATTATCATTTTAGGAAATATGAAGTTACTTATTATATAAATTATATTTCATACTATTTTGTATTTTTCTTCCAAGGGTCAGAACTATACATAGATAATTATCACAAATCTTTTACTATATTCTTTTAATTGCAAGCACGAATTGAGTTCTAGATCAATGCCTCACTGATGCCTCTTACAAGGGTAATGTCCTCACACTTACGCTGACACCACAGTTAATTCGTTTTTCTATTACTTGTCTAGAGCATGGCCATAGCTTGATATCTTGCCATCTTTTTAGTATTTTATCTTGTTTCTAAAGCACAGGTGACACTGGTGAAGATTCCTAAAATGACAGTAATAGTTTACCCCTCAAAAAGTAAAGAAGTGAACAACTCAACATAATAAGCCTTTATAAAAGTCAATTCCTTCGAGATTTTAGGCAATTACATATTTGCAACTAAGAAATGCTAACTACATAAAGAGTTAAATGTATTTCTATTTTTATATAGGTCTAGAAGAGAATAATTCTGTCCCTGGGAACCTTTTAATCAAGTTGAAAGAAAAAAAAAAGGAAATGGGCAGTTATTCAATCTAATTTTTAAATAAACAAGAGAAGATAAAATGTTAGACAGGATTTTCAGAAAAAGGACAATGTATCTTGTTACTGGCGAGCACAAAAAGCTACCTTCTCAAATATCTGAAAGTAATAGTCCAACGCAAAACAACCTTTTGAAGAAGATACATTTCCACTAATAGAATAGAAATTAGAGAGTCCAGGTTCAAGGAAGTATAGAACCTCAAACTGGTTGGGGATTCAGTATAGACTAAAAAGAAGAATCTCATTATAGAAGAAGTAATGCACAAACTGAGAGTGAACTTCAAGATGTGGTAATTTGGAATATTAGGATGGTGGCTCAGATACAATCCATGTTGGACCAAACCGCAGTCGTTACTATTTGTTTAAAAAAAAAAGTCAAATATGTAATTTACTCCTTGACTGTGACATTTCATTCTTTATATATATAATGTAACTGGTGACCAGTTACATTATTTTATACAGAGAATGATACATTACATTTACATGTTACATTATAATAATGTAATGGAATATCCAGTTACATTTTACATATTTCATATATATGAAGAGTGAAATTTCACACTTAAGGAGATTATCCATCTGACTTTTTTTTACAGATAGCAGAAAAGTAATGAATATCCAGTTACATTATATATAGAAAGAAAATTAAATATTATAGTTATGTCACATTATAAAGGAAAGCTCACAAGTCATGCATGCTATATTTATGCCTTCTTGAACTCTATGTGTCTACTTTCTGAAAACCTTATTAAAATACTGAAAACCAAATGCTGCTTAACTACTTCAGGCTTACTTTGCACATCTGCTCATGAATGTCCCTCAGATGTAGAAAAATAATGACTGCTGAGATCATCAGTAGAATTCAAATTCCAACAAAGTCTATCTCCATTTAACTCTCTCTCTCTCTCACACACACAGCAAAGTAGTATAAGAAATAGACTAGACTAGTATGTAAACAGGAGGTTTGCCTGGGTGAACCCTGGTTATTTCCAATCCCCAGAATTGTGCTTAAGACATGGTAGGCACTTGACAAACATCTACTGGAGAAAAATTTGAATGATCAGAGTGGTAAGTATATTCTATATAAATATTTCCTTATATAAATATTTCCTCAGCTGACTCATATTGTTAAATATTTTTAAAGTAGTAACTACACTTTTAGATGTTAACTATTAATTTTGCCTCCAAAATAAAGTTAAATTTCTAACTATATTTCTGAAAACAAAAAAAGAGAAAGAGAGTAACATTTTCTAAATTTAAACCACTAAATCTATCATTAGCTGAAGTTCATTCACTGTAAGATTGAGAAAATTTCCAGTCTAATAAGTCTTAAAACCTACAATCTGTCTAAAAGAGTAAAAAAAGAAAAAAAAAATTTTTAGAATATTCTCAAAAACAAAAGAAAGGCTATTCAAACATCTTGCTTTACTAACTCAGGGCTTAAAAACACTTAAAAATACTGTCTAAGTTCATAAGCTACTTCAAACTAGTATTTTTCAAATGACATTATATAACTACTTTAAATTTCCTCTTGTCACTTCTAAAAACATTATCTAAATTGACATGCAGGAAAGAATAACAAATGTTCCTCAACTCACTGAGACTGTTATAAGTAAGAAACTATGTGTGACCTATTCAGAAATACTTCTAGTGGTAAACTCAGAAGAAAAAAAGATTACAGCCATTTGAGAAGCAATGAGCTAGGGCTATTAAAATTTACTCAAAATATTATTTACAACTGAACTTTCAAACAGACTTGAGTTTCTACAAGGTAGGAATCATTTGCCCCCTGGGATGTTAAGACTTGCAGACCTGTGGGACAATCATTACCCTTCCCTCTCTCTCAGCTGAAAGTTGCACCGAGCCTGTTTCACTCACCACATTTTCCTATAATTACCAAGTCCTGAAGGCTTTACATTCTAAACAGTTTGTAAATTTGTGGTTAAGAGTGTTAAGCCCTGAAGCCAAAATTGTAAGGTTCAAACTGGGGCTCAGTCACTTCCTATTTGACCTCGGACAAATGGCTATGTTTCGTACTGCTCACGTACAAAATGAGACGAACGCCTATGTGAGGGCTGTGCTTGAGGATTAAATGACCTACTACCATAAAATCTTAGAAGAGTACATAGTAAGTGCACCATGAAACTTTAGCTCTCCTGTCACCATCAGATCCCAGGTCACTATCTGGCTAGGACTCCTGCACTGCACTAACTGGGCTCTCCCTAGTCTTGCTGCTTTTAAATTCATTCTGAATCAGAAGGCAACAATTTAATGCAAATCTGACTACTCTGTCTTGAATCTCCTGTCCCTGGCATGTCACACACAAGATCTGCAAATGTTATATTCTCCTTCCTAGTAGCAAGGTTCATTTTGTCTTTCTCCAAGTGTTTTAACAGACCAAAGAAATAAGAAACAAGGTAATAAAAGGTAAGAGTTTTGAATAAATTTTCAAATATTGAGTTCCTTTCTTCCTGCTCTATAAAAATACCTTCTATCACTGTAGTTAACACTGTAGTTAACACAAACTAACATGACAAAGCAGAAGAAAAGGAGGTGGGGGAAAAAGGTAAACTAAGACATTTTGCATTAATAGCAAACAAAAAGTATGAATTAGCTATGTAATAAACATCAAAAGAGTAATGGCTAGGATATTGTTTTGCAAATGCTTGAAGTTTCAGAAATAGACTCAAAGAATATATTAACATGGTTCCAAATACACTGTCTGAAATATAAATCTAAGTGAATCTTCATATACTATCCAAAACTGAGCTCAAGATTACTACCTCTATAAGGTACCCTGCCACACAGAGTTAATCTTAACTTTCTCTTTAACTCTGAATCTTGTATCACACCATACTACACAGTACGCCGTTTACGTATTCTTCTATCCTCCTAGAATATAAAAATAGGGGGACAAGTACCTTTGCACAACTCTTATCTAGCAAATTGCATAGTACAAAATAAATTCTGATAACTGCCCACATGGTCTACTGTTTTGCATGAAACACTATTGTGTGATATAAAATGTTTTCCTATACCGTCCCACATTTTTATGTTTCTGAAATAAAAATGTCAAATAATTAGTATGTTTGACTAGCATGTGTTCCTCTTTTTTCTTAGAAGGCTTTTATGAAGTCAATGCTATAGCTGGTATCAGAGACCAGGAAATATAGTATTGATAAATAATTTCTAGCATTAACAGAAACTGTATCAACAACTACTTTTCTACAATTTTTGATTTTCTGTGGTAATACAGGACAAGAGTGGCTAAATATTCCCTAATTACAGAGAAAAATATATAAATGATTTGAATACATTTACCAAATATATAAATTTTTTGCAGAATTATCAAGCTATTTTTCTGAAACTAGTATCAGAAAAATCCTGGTTTCTAAGTATATACCAATTCTTACCAGAAAGACTAAATATCCCCAATCAAAAACATAAAACTATGAGCATATTAAACTGAAAGCATCATTTTTTATGTTCTTTTAATATGCTGTAACATATCCATCTTTTCTTTCTTATACTTACTACTGGATTTTATTTTAAATGATGGCAAGATATACTGCTTCCTCAACCATGTTCCTCCTCACCAAATTTTGTTTACAGGGAACAAAGTCTTTACTGTGTCTTTAAGATTTAACTTTTGCCTTTTCCACTTTCCAAAACAGTTCTATCATCTATTATATCTCTCATTTTAAACATCATTGCCCTCACAAACTTTCAGCTCCTTAAATTATTAATGATGATGCCTCAATGTCCTATTCTTATATAACTAGCCTTTTCTCTGCCCACGACCATAATCTGCCCATGTTTTTCTAAAATATATTCTTATTAAATGAATCCAGCAGGATATTTTTAATTTCTCATAAAAAAAAACAATATAAAGCATGACTTACAAGAGATTACTTTAACTCTAACCAATGTGATACATGCTGGCAAAAACTTAGATAGGAAATAGAGGTAATTTCCTCAAAGATTTACCAACTGATGTCAGTCCAAATCTCCAAAGGTTGGACCAGATCAGATTGTTGGACCAGATCAGATCAGATCTGACTTTAGGTTAAATCCACATGATGAACATGAGTTACTTCATAGTCAAACATACACTACTTACATCAGAACTTACTCCTGGACTCCTAAAAACAAAAAAAGTTTATAACACTGAAAAGATTATGGGATATTATCTCAAATGTTGAGCCTCTTGGTGCTTCTGCTTTTGTTTTTCTATAAATAGATGTACTTTCTGATACAACGAAAAAAGTTCTTTAGGAAAATGCCAGTTTCTGATACTGAATCAAATAGCTCTATTATTTAATTCTAAAATAGAGATAATATAAATATCTACATTTTTATGTTGAGAGAACATGCTTTTAATCAAAAAGAAAAATTAATTGGCTTTGACTCTAAACCACATCATCAGCTGTAAAGCTATCTTAGTTTCTTTAAAAGCTACAAACTATATTCATATGTAAAATTACTTAAAAAGAAAAAAATATATTCTATTTGGAAAGGGAGAGAGGAAAGCTTATGAAAGCTGTTAATCCCCCCAAAATCTGCTCCTACTTACCAAATTTCAGAACACTTCTAGAATTATAAATAAAAATACAGCAAAACCACTACAATATTGTAATTAGCCTCCAATTAAAATAAATTTTAAAAAATTAAAAATAATAAAAATACAGTTATACTTTTATAATATTTACAGAACACTAAATATATTCAAATCTAAATTGAAGTTTAAACATACTTCAAGATGATCAAACTAGCCATTTGATACTTATATATTTAACAATTACTATTCCCTTAATGATAAAGCTAATCTAGTATCATTCACCTGATAGGAAAAAACTGTACAAAATGTAATAAATATAATTTAAAATTATCACTCTGAAAGTTCATCACCTAACAGAAGTCATTCATAATTCATGGTATTTCTATGGTTTTGATTAATTCATTTTAGTAAAAACATTTTTATGTTTGTATCCCCATGGAAATTACAAAAGTTATCACATATGTATTCCAAAATATATCTGTATTAACTGAATTGACATTAAGCCTATTTAATTGAGAACATTTCTAAAAACTTCACTGAGCTGCCATAATTTTTGTCAGCATATGTAGTACTGAATGACCATTAAAATACCTGAATTGAAACTATTCCAGTCTAGCAGTTTGTAAGATCTTGTGTTACCCATAATTCCGACAAAGGCTGAGTTCAAAACAGCAAATTAGTAGATCAGTTTTAGGTGCAGAATAGTAGGGAAAAAAAAAAATACTACAAATAAGAACACAATTGACACCACCACTTGACAGGAACTAGAAAGACACAGACAGCAGAGTTAATAAGAAGTAGAAATAGAGAAGAAGGAACATGCTATAGTCATCTAACATTAACTGAAGTCTAATTATTATTTCAGATAATTAATTACCTTTTAAAACCTTCCCATTCTCTCCCTTATTGTATGACCTGTTTATTTATTATTGAAGAAGAGGAAGTTCTAAAGAAGTAACTCCAAAATAACAATCAATAGTTAGCAGGTGGTAGTCGTTTTAAAATAAGGCTTTTCCTTTTAAACTTAGTGTGAAATGAAAATTTCCCATATTCACTAGTCAAAAAATAGCTGCAAGATTCATCTGAGAGTGCAAATATAGGACTTTTAACATTAGCACGTGTTATCTCATCTGTCATAATTTTCTTTCAGCAGAGTAACTCAGAATCATAAAATTAATAAATCTTTATTATGGTAGATACTAACTGAGTTTTGTTCTGACATTTAGCTTCTGTAAACAAATTAAAATTTTTTCACACATAATTATTTACGGGGCCTGAAGATTAACAAAATGTTAAACAAATGTTCCTTTTTCAGGCACAATACATATATTAAAAAAACATCCAAATAATGTGATAATTATATCAAAATAATATAATATTGGGGCCATTAGAATATGATTTGTATTTAACCGAAAATAAAAACAAAACTGAAATACAACATTTATAACATTACAAGTATTTACATGTATTATATATGCCCATAATCTTCTGGAAAATAAACCATCAGTAACTGAGAATTTCTCCACATAAACTGAAAAAATATTCTGATAGGGAAGGAGAGAAAGAAAATGGATGTGCCATAGTTACAATATACAAATCATATTTTATAAGAAGGAAGAACTTGTGTTTTCTTCCCTGGGCCTGGAATTTTATATTTCTTACACAACTAAAAATAAACTGTCAAGTATGGAAAACGCTCAAAAGCAGGTTTTTTGGGTTGTTTTTTTTTTTAAGTAATGCAATTTAAAATTTGGCTCTCTACTTAAACTTAGTTTAAATAACCTTCGTTTCTTCTCCTAGATTCTACAGCTTACTCAGAGTACATGGAAGCAATGATGAAATTTAAAATGTTCCCATCACGAACAACTGAATATATCCCTAGAGCCATTTTTGGAGCTATTATATCGATGGGTAGATGCCACCTATCAAAATACTTGAGTCAAGGGTACACAGAAACACAGGTAACTGGCCTTGGGTCACCCAGTTAGTGTCAGGTATCTTAACTCAGTATTTCCTTGCACTTCTCAAATAATTTAAGTTCCTAAATGCACAGATATGAAATTTGGCATAGTCTTCAAGATCTCAATCCATTAAAACTGACATCAGTCTAAATTTGCCTTTAATTACTGCTGCTGCTGCTGCTAAGTCACTTCAGTCGTGTCCGACTCTGTGCCACCCCATAGACAGGGTCCCCCGTCCCTGGGATTCTCAAGGCAAGAACACTGGAGTGGGTTGCCATTTCCTTCTCCAATGGATGAAAGTGAAAAGTGAAAGTGAAGTCGCTCAGTCGCGTCTGACCCTCAGCGACCCCATGGACTATAGCCTTCCAGGCTCCCCCGTCCATGAGATTTTCCAGGCAAGAGTACTGGAGTGGGGTGCCATTGCCTTCTCCGCTTAATTACTACAGAATGCATAAAATACTGCACGAAGAAAAGATTTTAAATTGACCCCAAAAATGAGATACAGGGGAAAAAAATAATAAACCAGAGAAGAAAAAGAGAAGAGTGGTACTTAAAATATGTATTTGCTCAACGTTAGAGTTAAACTAATCCCCCAAAGTATTGCTTTTCTGCAATTCCATTCAGGGTTTAGAAAAATTCCATTCTGTTTTAATTCAAATGACATCAAACTATGGGGCCCAGATTAAATTTTTTAAAAATCTATAAGAACGGTAATGCTTTGTATCCTCAAAATCACTATTTGAGTTTTGCATACAATAATTTCAAAGCATTTTTCTTCTTTCATAGCTGTCAGTACAAGGCCCCAAAGAGCTTACTGGAAGTGACCATTTCAGTTTTCAAAAATACATTTGCATACATGCCAGGTAAGAATACTAATATAACTTCAAGTTTAAGGTATGTCATCAAAATAATAACTGACTTGAGCAAGTTACTGGGCATCTAGTCAATGAGAGATGCAAGAACAAGTTCCATCGGGAAAGGTCCTACTATACTTCTCATGCTTATTTTAGATTTAGAAAAACCAGCAAAGCATTTTTAATCCAAGGGTCTGAAATTACTGGGACTTGCATGCCTTTTTTCTCTTTTATAATCAAGGTTCATGTTTTAAAGAAGTGAGTTGCCATTTTCTCCTGTTTGCTTAAATGGAATAAATAGCTACTGAAAGAAACCAAGGATCCAAAGACAATAATTACTTTTTAAAAACTTTTAGGTTCTCTACACAATGTATACATGTCAAACTAAGACTTCTTTTGTGAATAAGAAAATTACTCAAATAACCCATAAAGAATTATTCCAGTAAAAAGAATTAACCTAACCTCTTAAGCTAATGGCCACAATGATCAAATTGTAAATTTTGTTATCTGCCTGAGTCAAAGAAAACAGCTGACTCAAAAGTGATTTAAGGACTGCCTCAGAGTGATACACCTTGGCCAAAAATGAATCAAGATTTGCTTTGTATTAAAAAAAAGGTAACTGAAATATACATGTCTACTTAGTTTATTTTTAGTTAAGATTACTGCAAATATTTGAAAGCAACGTGTGCTAGTTTATACTTTCTTCGTCATTTTTCTTTTTGGATAAATTCAGCTTAAAAAACTATAAAAATCAGTGTTAATAATAATCACAGTGTAAGTAAATGAAACACAGAAAACAAATGTTTAGAGAACATACCAGGATTGTGGATACGATCCAAAAGCTTCACAGAGCGTGCACTAACAACGCCCCCAACATGCACAAGGAATCCAGGAGGAAATGCCGTCAGGGTGAAAAATGGAAATTCCTAGTAGAAAGAATGGGGGAAAAATATGCCTGACCATGTGTGAAGTACAAATGCATGTCTGTTAAAAAGCTTGTCATAAAGAAATGAATTCTACCCCTTAACAAAAGGCTACCAATTATACATTACAGATGCTTTGTAATGAAAAGCTTCCTTGGATGCTGAGTTCCCAATCCATTTTCCCATATGTATTATGTTATAGAGAATCCGAACACCTTTTTTATCACTTCTAAATGAGAGAAAAAAAACAACATTCTCAGAGTTTCAATTTGAGATATTTGAACACACTCTTCCTTCCTCTCAATCGCCTATTGCGATCGAACTTGGCAATGAGATGAGGAATCTGCCTGAACCACAGTCCACGTCTACTTCTCGACGGGGCAGACTCTCCCTCAGACACCTACCCTGTTCCAGGCTACTGGCAGACTCTGAAGTCTTGGGGCAGGAGGTCTAAAACAAGGTGGGGCTGAGGGAGGAGGAGGGAGAGGATGAGCAGAGCAGGTTAACAGCTACATAGAAAGATGAAGAGAAGAGCCAAGTTCAGGTAGGCAGAGAATTACTGTGTGGGCTTATTTCCTCTATCAACAAGGGGGCAGCAGGAAAAAAAAATCTAAATATATAAATGCATATTAAGAAGGGGAGAGGTATGTAGATGACAGCAAGGTAGGCAATAGAATTCTACAAGTTCTTCCAGGATTTATTCTCCTCTTTCTCTCGCTCTCTCTCTCGGACATCAAATTTGTCAACTTAGAAATGAAGAGATGCAGGCAACAGAGAAATGGTAAAGCAGAGAAAGAAAATTTATTGAAATAGCACCCAAAGGAAAGGAGAGTTCCTGAGGCCGCTCATATGATAAAAACTGGATGCAAGAAAGGAAAACAATATCCAACCTGTCTGGCGGCAAGATTAACGTAGCTCACTTAACCACAAGTCACTTAGCAGTAGCCTCAGCTATTCAGAACATACTGAGAACTGGAAATTAAGCAAAACAGGGCTCTCAACAGTCAAAAGAACTGTTGCAGTTGCAAGGACTAAACTTCATGTATTTCATTCCTAACAGATCCCCATAGACTATATTCATACAATGATATATGGTAATTACAAGTGTATAACATTACAAATATATTCTAAAATCTACTGGTATCTTTTTTTTCTGGACCATAGCAGATTAAATGCAGCAAATAAAAGTTTGGGAGATAAAGAGATACAGAATACTACAAGAAGTAGGCACATTAACCACAGCAAGATTACTGACTGGCTGCTTAAAGCATGGGGATATGAACTGACCAAAGCATAATTCACACAGCAAAGCAACTTGGAATCATTTAGCACAGAGGCAAACAGTCCTGCACACCCCAATAACCCATGACGTATAGTATTAAAATATATATACATGTGTGGGTGTGTGCACACACACACTCATATTCAGAAATAAATTCATTAAAATTTAAAAGTAATCTTTAACAAGGGCAAGGAAAACCTATGCTATGTAAAAAGGGAGTGAAAAAACAGTGGAAGTGGACAAGTTTGACCCAGTTGATAGGTAGAGGCCCCCTTATTTCCACCTAAATTTTTTACATATAAATTTTAAATGAGAAAGTACAGATAAGCTCATACTATTGGAAACATGAGTCTTTTGTTCAGTCTCTAAGTTGTGTCCTTAAGATCCTTAAGATTTGTTTTCAATTTTAAGAATACAGAAGTTTTAAAATTTCCTCAAACTACTGTTGTAAAGTCCAAAAAGCATGTTACACTTTATCTTTATACTTAACATTTTAAATATTTTGGATAACAGACAGTGAAAATGCAAATTTTGGAAGCTAAATGGAACGCAGTACTTCCACCTAAACTTGAGAAATAAGTAAATTCCATGCTGGAAATCTGCATATAAGATTTTAGATAAGATAGAAAAAGAAAATGAACCTAAATGATTTCTCTATTTGGGAGTCTCTAACTCTTCTCCCCAAACTTCAGAAAATGGGAGAACAGGATGGGGGGAAGCATCACTCCAGAGCAGAAGTAGTAGGGGACCAGCTGACCTAAGAGGTAGAGGATGCCCTGCCAACTTAGACTCTGTCCTAACTGTCCCCAGTTCATCCAGGCAGCACACTCCCCCAGTTTAACACAAAACTTAACCTAGAGGGACTTCCCTGGAAGTTCAGTGCTTAGGACTCCCATTTTCACTGCAGGGAGCATGAGTTCCACCCACAGTTAGGGCTAGGATCCTGCTTGCCACAGGGCGTGGCCAAAAACAAACCAACAAACAACCTAGAATTTAAATGGCATTATTATTCAACCCAAACTATGATTGGCAAACAACACTTTCACCAGTATCTCAAATGAGGGTTAAATAGCTGTTCTCCCACCAGCATCACCAGTAACTATTATGGAGCACGTCCAATGTGCCAGTCCTCTGCACAGCACCTCAAAACTAGGCTTCACAGACGCTACCATACCCTGAGATGGATGTCCTATCAAATCCAGGATTCAGGTGAAACACTGAAATGAAGAGGGCCTACACTCTCTGAGCCACAAACTTTGTCACCTGGCTTCTTACCATTTTTGGTTAAAACACTGAGTAAAAGAATTAATTTTAATCTCTATCTATTACTACACCTGATGAATCTATAGGCTCTCCTCCACTGAAAAGGACAGCTTCGTTAAGATCCACCCAAGCACACCCTGCCTTCAGTGTCCAGATGGGAATGCCAGGGACCACATTTTCTCTGGAAAGCCCTTATTTTGCCCTGTGGAGCCTAGATAAGACTTCATACATTGATGCTTTGACATCAATGCCAAGTGCATGCAGCATGAATCATTTAATAGCATGTGCTCAGAGGCAGGCTAGTTGAAAATTCTGAGAACAAATGAAATTTTTAAAAAGATTTAAATAGGATTTTTCTCAGAAGATATTTATCAATTTCATTTTTTGAAATCAGAGATTTTTTTTATTATCCCAAGACACCATAGTAAACTTTCTAGATACAAAACTCCCTGCCAGGTTCATACAATGATTTATCATATAATTTTATCCCTTCTTCAAAAAAGATCATAATTTATCAAAAGAATCCATTTTAAATCTAACTTTCCCAAAGTGGGTTCCTAAAAGGCATTTTAAATGGAAGGACTTCATGGTAAAATACATTTGGGAAATACCAAACTAAGTCAATTAGGATTCTTTATTGAAGAAAAATATACATTCCAGAATCTAAAAAGTAACTTCATTTTTCGGGCAAGTTAAAAAAGAATCATATTGGAAAAATATATCTATTTGCTTCATAGCAAATACTTCACAGGCAGAACCTTAATCTAAACTTTTACCTCCCAATAATCTGATACCAATTACCAAGATCTAGTGAATTTATTTTTTAATGCTTTTGTGAGAGAGGAAGAAAAAAGCACTTTTATTTTTGATAACTGCTACTTGAGTAACTCAAAAGATGATGGACAAATAAAGTTCCTCTTTTCCACAAGAAACAAAAAGCCATTTAATATATTAAGGGTAGCAAGGGGCAGAAGTGAATGTTTTAAAAATGAATATATAAAATGATAAATAGATCATATGTTCAACTTGATCTAATGTTCAACTTGGCAGAGTGAAAGTATAAGTGACCACATACAGGGAGAATTCTTCATTATTTCTGCTCAAATTTTTTCCATACTGATGGCAGCCACAGGTACATGGGGAAGCCAAGCATGACAAGGCTTTTTCTACCCATTATATACACAGGGTAGAGAGGGAGGCTCACACATACAACTCACTGCCACTGCAAGGTTTGATAATGTAAATATATTGCCAACTGAGGTTTACACAGTGGTAAATGAAAACTATAGACCTCCACATCTCTGCTGTTAATGCCTCGAGGATTATTTAGTAATGTATGTCCAATGTGTTAATGTGCCCAGAAGTTTAAGAATGTTTGAAAGCATATTTGAAAACATAAATTTTATCCAAACTAAATCCAAAACATTTTCAATGATTAGTATTTCTTTTGTCCTTTAAAACTAGGTGCTTTTTAAAGCTCTTAGTACAGACAGGAGAGTCACGGACTCAACACACAGGCAAAGTCTCATTATATCAAATGTCAAGGCAAGTCAAGTTTTTCTGTTCATGTGAATTCTAGAATGGTAATTAGATTACAGAAAATATTCCTAGCATAAGGGACTCCAGAAAATGTAAAACTGGGAGGGGGTAGGCAATAAGAGTTCTCTGGCCTAAAAACTGTAAGTGACACACACACTTTAACTCTGATCCTCTTCCCCATGCTGTTAGTCTTTCTTTATATTTGGTTTCAATGTATAGTTTGAATGTTTAGGTGAGCTACTTGATGGTAGTCATCGGCACGATATGCCTGCCGATGTAAGAGTAGTAGCTCAAAGGCAAAGAACCAGGTACCACCCAAGTCCTACCAAAGTCCCAAGTTTAGTTCAGCTCTGTTCTCTCCAGACTTTTATAACAGGCAAACTGCACACACAGATACTTTCAGCACAAGGAAAAAAAGCCTAAAAAAATTACTTGTTGTACTGTTTATAATAATAGGATCTGAAAAACACTCTTGTCGAAAGCCAACTTCTAGCAAATAAATACCTTTGTTTTATAAAATGCATCCTTTTACAGGTATTTGATATGTGTTATCTTTCTTTTTTTACTGCTAGTATAAAATGGAACATGTAAAAGAAAATTCTGTAAATGCTTATAACTTCCAAATCAGACATAATGAAAGCTATGGAACTGTGCCTTAAAATAACTGACATGACATATAAAACCATGCACTGTATTAGTTAGGGGGGAAAAAAAAACATGAGTCTCATAGTGCCATTAAATTAAAACAAAAAACAAACAACTTTGCATTACAAAAAAGAAAAAAAGCTGGCAACATTTGTTAAATGCTTAAATAAAACTTAAATGACCAAGATTAAAACTAGAAAAGCTACCAATACATGAAATAGGCTCTCACACATGTTCAGAAACATACCCGCCTTCTACAGAACCTATGAGGCGATCCTCCCTTAGCAATGAAGTTTATACAAAAAAATAAAGAGAGAAAATCATCCAAACACTTTAGCTCTTCATACAACATATTTAATTAAGTAAATTTACAGTACTTAAAAGAGATGTATTCACATACTGAATAGTCATATTATCTATGTTAATCTGTAAAAATATGGAATCTGCATTTCTTAATCCCAAAGAGACTGGCCATTGATAAAATTTATCTCAGCAAATATATGTTAATATACTAAAGAATTGTTTTTAATACAATACCAATAAACTTTTTTCTAGAAAATTATCCACTATTTACTTTTATATATTAAACCCTAACATAAAATTGGAAAGATTTCATTATTCAATGGATATTTCCAAACAGATTATTTCTAATATAACTTTGGGAGATAAGGCAAAAATAGTTATAGAATTATTCCAAATTAAAAGTAATCATTAATAAACAAATTACTATGATACCTTTTGGACTGAAATTATATTATTAATCAAAACTAGTATATGGAAACAAGTACGTACATAGAAGCATGAGAAAAAAATCATATTAACAGTGTAAGAAGAAAGAATATTGAGTGAACCTTACCCTCTGTTCCAATGCTGATTGAGTCTGTTGTCTTAAAAGAGCTTTAAAGGGCCCCCCTTCTTTTCCAGCACTACCACTTCCCATTCCTACAGAACATCAGTATGTAAATAACGACCAAAAACAACTAGAGACATAGAAAGTTTAATTGCATTTATCTTCATAAATATCATGAACAAAATCTGTTAAAAACAAAAATCTAAACATTTGAAGCATTTGTGATGGCAACTAAGCACATACTCTTTTTTATTCACAAGGTTTTCTTTAGAAGCAAGATGTCAAAATTCTGATCACAGTGAGTGCAGACTTAATTTATCCTAAAAATCATTTTTAAAATTACATTAAGGTGACAAATTTTTTATGTAATATTCAATTTTAAAAGCTGAATCTTCTAATTAAAAAATCAATGTAATATCAATTACTTATACCCTGCTAACAAGTGAAGAGTACTAAAAGAAATGAGAAACATTAAATGTTTGTTTCAAACTAAATATATATAGAGAGAAAGCACTAATTGAGCTTAAAATATTGCAAAATTCTCTAAAGAGTATGAATTTTAGGCAATTTTGAAATATAGTCACATCTATTTTCTGATAATTTTGCATTCATAAACATAATGTTCATTACAAAATAGCACTAATATTCATATCATACAACTCATTTACAAAAACTGACATACAGTTTTTAAAAACTAAAAATTACAGACATATAGACACATCACAAATGTACATGGTTATGGATGAAAGAATTACATTTCCCAAGCTCTTAGATGTATTTATTTTTAAGGTATAAGTTTAAATGTCTTTCCTTATTTTATTGTTTTGATAGTACTAATAGACCAACTATGGTCAAAGAATTAAAGAAAGCAGGGGGCAGGTGAGAAGCCAGTGCTCTACAGACTAAAATTAATAATTTAGTCCCACCTTTTAAACCTGAAGATACATGCAAGCATATTTACTACAATGACTTAAGAAAGGAACTAATTTACTTTTATATTTTTAGCTGTTCTTGGATAAGGAAACAAAGTTAGCATGTGTATAGTCCCATTTTGTTCTTTAAAAATTAAAAAGAAATGTATTTTTCTTGTAGTAACCTAAACATAATTTTTAGAGACTATACAATACTAAACACAGAAACAAAACTAAGATCTTCATATGAAGCATATTGAAAGCCATAAAAAAAATGTAATTTGGTAGAGATAAATGAAATATCAGAAAATAGAGCAGAATAACTTGAAAATTAATGCAATGGACAAGAAAAAAAATGGATAATGAAAGAATATCACTAAAATGAGACTTAAACTGATTCAAACAGAATAATTTACTAACCAATATGGTTTAGCAACATGATGACATAGGTCCAACGTGAATGGAGTTGGTGTGAAGGGAAAGAAAGTAAAAGCATCTAAAACAGAAATTCTAGTAATGAGAACCTAATAATTATTAGAAATAAGCAGCTCTAAGCACTTAGACAAACAATTTTTAATACATAAGATTATTTAGCAGAATATTCATAATTATCCATCAAGTAATCCTCAATCGTGTTCTCATGGTAATTTTACTGTCTGCCAATAAGAAAAATAAGAAATACATCCTGTGTCAAATACTCAATACTTCTGTACAGTATGAAATAATTAATTTTTTTCAAAAATGATTTCGAATAAAGGGATTAAAAAGCTGACATAATATGATCCTACCAGAAGCAGCCAGGAACAGCTCTTCACTGAAAGAAACACTTTTCCTCAGAACTGGGCTGACAAGGCTAGAAGGATGAGGGGGAAGGCTAGATTCCGAGAGGAGGAGACAGGACTTTTTAAGATGAAGGGACCCACAAGGGAGAGAGGGGGAGCTGGGACACAGGTAAATCCTAGGCCCCTGTGGGTAAGGTGCTGTGGAGGAAAGTAGCAGAGAAAAGATGCAGATTCAGAAGATGACCAGAAAATGCAGGATAAGGAAAGCAATGGTGAAGCAAAACGTAACAGTAAAATGAACTGTAAAATGCATACACAAATTACAGTAAGCATATGAAGTCATTAGCAAGATCATCTGTTCAACGTAATATAAAGAAAAGGCATAGTCTAAAACTTAACAAAACCTTTACAAACTCTGCACTCATTAAACATTTTTAAATCGATTAACACGATTTTATGCCATTCTGATTACTTTTAGCTGACTCCTTAAAAACATTTAAATTACTTCCGATTTTTTTGCTTAAGACTGTTTAAGGTCAAAATGCATCACATTTTTTAAAGCCAGAAATTTGTTGTCTCAAATACAAGAACTTTTTTAAAGAGGTAAGAGTATAGTTCTTCCAATGTTACTAACTAAAACACATGACTTATGGGTATTTTAATTGAATTTTAAAAAATCAAACACCTGCTACCACATTAAGCAGATAGCCATCATTAAGTTTAAATAAATAAAATATTAACTACCTTCTGTCATGCTTCAGGATGTATGTTAATACTTCTCTTTTTCCTCTAAAATTTTAAATACTCAAATCTGATCATAACACTGTTTGCATTTACAAAGATTTGAGTACCTGAGAGTCAAAGGAATATGCTCTGAACCACAAAAAACACACATGGCAAAAAGCCTGATCAAAAAAAAGTAAAAATTAGCTTGAGTCAGATGTCACATCAGTATCTTAACACTAGCATTCTAAAATTCCACTTCTCCTAGTTGAATACTTGAAAAAAAAAGAAAAGAAAATCTGGTAAAATGTCAAAAAATAAAAATCTACAGAAATAAATGTGAAATTTTTTTAAAACAAGACTCATCTGAGGTGGATGAGAGCTTTAACTAGAAACAGAAAAACAACTTTTTCAGTCTAAGTTCTATTAACTTCATTCTATTCTGTTTTTGTTTCCCACTGTACATATAATTAATCAATCATGAGCAACTAATCTATCATGAAATACATGCTGACCTACAGCTCTAGAAATTTCAGAACATTCATAATTTTGGCACTTTCAATCTCCATGAAAAATAGGAATACTTCCTAGTGGCTCAGACGATAAGGAATCTGCCTGCAATGCAGGAGACCTGGGTTCAATCCCTGGATCAGGAAGACCCCGTGAAGAAGGGAATCGCAACCCACTCCAGTATTTTTGCCTGGAGAATCCCATGGACAGAGGAGCCTGGCAGGCTATAGCCCATGTGGTTGCAAAGAGGCAGACAGGACTGAGCAACTAACACTTTCACTTTCACTTTTTCAGAAGTAGTAAGGATCCATAATAAGGACAAGCACCTAAAAACTGTTAATATCCTATAAAAATGCAACTGATGTAGTGAATACTACTGCTGCTGCTGCTGCTGCTGCTGCTGCTAAGTCACTTCAGTCCTGTCCGACTCTGCGACCCCATAGATGGCTGCCTACCAGGCTCCCCCATCCCTGGGATTCTCCAGGCAAGAACACTGGAGTGGGTTGCCATTTCCTTCTCCAATGCATGAAAGTGAAAAGTGAAAGGGAAGTTGCTCAGTCGTGTCCGACTCTTAATGACCCCATGGACTGCAGCCTACCAGGCTCCTCTGTCCATGTGATTTTCCAGGCAAGAATGCTGGAGTGGGGTTCCATTGCCTTCTCCGATGTAGTGAATAATTACAGGCAAAACAAAATAATTTACTTAGAGGCAGCTTATATAAAAATACATGAGAACAATACTTTTTTTGTAAATGAATTTTTAAAAACTAAAAATTTGGAGCTAGAAAATAGAAAAAAGTTTTCATTGATAATACAATTGATTGCCTACTAAAAAGCTAAGAAAATATAAGTCTGGTTTGGTTAATTTATTACTTGACAATCTTCATTAGATTTGTTTTTCCTGATGAATTAAAAAGAAACAGAAAGACAAAGGAAAATACTTTTAAAAATGTGTTTGTAGCATGGCCAAAAAAAGATAAGGAATACTGAAAAGTGGCTTGGAATACAAAAATGAACAAGCAGTGGACAGTCTCAAAAAATTAAGAAAACTACTCATCAAATGTTATGCTACATCCTTACTGTTTTGATATTATGAATTTCAAAGCCAGAATCTTATACTTTACTTAAAAACAAAAAAAACAAAAAACAAAACACCCCCACTTTCCTACAATTTCAATGATTCTGTTTTTATGACACCCATATGGTTAAGATGCCACATTCCACAGCATCCATTACTCTCAAATATCACATTTTTTTGTTGTTGTTCATAGTCATACATGTAAAAATAATGCTTTTCAAAGAATTAGGTATTAATAATTATCTTATTTATATTTTGTGACTATATTTATAAAAAATAATATTGTGTCTGGTGGTGGTGGTTTAGTCACTAAATTGTGTCCAACTCTTGTGACCCTATGGACCCTAGTCTGCCAGGTGCCTCCACCCATGGTACTTCCCAGGCAAGAATACTAGAGTCTGTTGTTATTTCCTTCTCCAGATATTATGACTACAGGCTTTTTAAAAACACCCTATCTTTACTTTGAAAGTAGCACTGGTTCTAGAATTAGATTTCTTCTCATTATTTTCATAAAATCTGGGGTCGTTCTAAATTTCTTGTCTAACATAAAAATAGTTATTAAAGATTACAAATTAAAAATAACACATGAACTAGGCAAAATGTTTTCCTCAATCTGTCAAGGAAACTCCCAAACATGCTATTTGCAAAAACTGCAAATGATTAACTTTTAAATGTTTCATTTATCTTTTATTTTTCTCAAGAATATTAATTTGATGATTTAAATAAGCTAATTTTAAGGCATAAGAAACTAATTTGATTCATTAATCAATTTTTATCATAAAACATATTCACAAAACTGAGAGATCAGCAAAACACAAAGAGGGAAAAATTATAAATGTCATACACTGAGAAATATGCAAAAATAAGTAAAGCATAAATGCTATTTTCTAACCTAGAGAATACAACTAGCAAAACCAAACATTTTAAATAAAAGCTAATAAATATATATGCTCCAGTATAACAATATCAGCTGTTCTTAAGGTTTTTTTCATAATAAAATCTTAAAATTAAATTTCAAAATAGAAACAATGAATTCAAACTGTTTATACTGCATGAGGAATTGGACTGCAAGCTACTAGTGTTCCTTTCTATTCAAATGATTTGAGATGTTATTGCTCTTAATTTGAACATGAAATGAAAAATGTCTACATGCAAAAATCAATCCTGGACTTCATATCTAAACTATAATTCAATCAACAAAATGTCATGCTTTGAACAAAATAACTTCTGAACTATACAAAGTTTTCACATTTTAATTGTAATCACTGAAAATGATCAGTATTTCCATTAGCTTCTAACTTAAATGCCAAAAACAGGAAGAAAGGCTTGGATGGAAAGCTAATAAGGAACAAAAAACAAATTTGGAAAATAAAAGAAAAAAAGAAAAGGTGAGTGGAAGTGCCTTACCAGTTTTGGGTGTCAAACTCAAATCTGTGTCAGAAGAAGAGGACTGTCGACTGTAGGACTTGGAAGGTGAAAAGGAATAAGTTTGGTTTTTCAGAGGGGTTGAGGGTCCTGATGAGTGAGTATTGGGATTGGGATCTTCATTGAAGGGAATCCTGCCAGAAGAAGGTGGAGAAATATTAAGCAATCATGTGCCAAAGGACCTGACAGAGGCAGCATGATCCAAACACCAGGAAAGGATTGGGGCAGGGCCAGTAGTCATTTCTTAAGTGTGGAGCTGGGTCTGAGGCCAAAGGCATCCAACTGTTGTTTAACCATTCGACATTCTCCAGATAAGTAATTATCTGCATTGAAACAGTTAATAAGCCAAGGGAAAAAGCAAAAAAGCATGAAATGGCAGACTCAAGGGGTAAAAAAATATTAAAAGAAGAAATAAACAAAAAGGATAAATACATGATTAAAAATATTTTCAAATAAACAATGCTTTTTTAAGTTACAAAATAAAAAATGGTGACTGCAAATGGTGTGTGTAAATATTCACAATAGTTTTTATATTTGCACACACGGATATCTTGGGAAAAAAACATGTTTCCTTATCCTATAGCATCAAGAGTGCCACAGCTAAAAACACAGCAGAGTGGAAAATGAATATAGTTACACAGAGACATCGCATTTTATGCACAAGAGTCACTTACCTGTTTTCCAATAGCTCTCTTCCACAGAACGAAACAGACCCTACTATAACAAGCTTTGTACATAAAGAAAATAAGCAAATTGGAAGCTTTGGCAGCTATTTCATTTAGATTCCAATTATCTATTTTATTTCTAATGCAGAAATCACAGCAAAAATACATACTGGAAGATTCTCCCAAAACTCACAGTATCTATATGTATGTGTATATATATGTGTGTGTATATATATATACACACATACACACACACACACACACAAGATAGGGTTCTTAGAGGATCTATGGAAGAGACTTTGGAAGCTGGAAGAACACTTTCACTTCCATGTAGTTAGAGCCTCTGCGGCGGCTAAATACAGGATTCTTCACTGCCGCTGGACTAGGAGTAAGAAAAGGAGGAAGCAAAGACTAGCGGGGCCTGCCTACGCTACCTGCCTGCCTGCCCTCTGCAGCCACTCTGCCCGTGGCCTGCTTCCCCAGCTCTGGAGTCTGAGCAGTCTCGTACCAGTATAGATGAGAGTGGGAACAGACACAGAGAAGTTCTGAGTAAGTCGTGAGCCAGTAGCAGTGTGAATTGGGCTGTTGTGAGTCGAGCGGCATCCATGGCTTGGAGGATGAACCAGCGGAGACCTGAGGGAGTTTGTGGTCAAAGTGGAAGAAAAGAAAACAATACATACAACAGATAGCAAAGTTATGTTAAAACAGTTTCAAACGAGCTTTAGTTAAGGGGAAAGGAATTATTTTTTTAATCCCTAGCATGCACAAAATAAGTTAAGATAAAAAAGAAGAGCTAGATATTAATTTGTTAGGAATCAGATTAATAAATTATGACTGTGAATAGAAAAACAGCAAGCAGAACTGTCAGTGGAATTAAATAAGAAAAAGACTGTGATTTGGATTTTCAGTTACTTTAAAATGCCTGTTATTATTTTGATCATCACTGAGCTTACTGAACAGTATTGCAGGAAGAAAATAAAACTGAAAAGTCAAATATGAAGTTCTTACATGACCTTTGAAACTGAGATATGAATAATTGCTAATTATATTTTTCTATAAAGAAACTTTAATAACAGAACTGTTTCTGTCTAGAATATAAAGACTAGGGTACATAAAAATATGAAAAATGACAGCATAAAGATAAATGAGTGAATAGAATGTATATATATGTATACCCAATCATCCATATTTCTGCACACTAAATATCTACCTTAAAACCAGGTTACAACAAGAACAAAACAAAGCAAAGGAACACTGCTTTTAAAAAAATAAAAACATTAATTAAACCATATAAATGACTCTTCTGTAACTTTCAAACAGAAAATATTATTTAAACTTAAACAGAATTTATTTCAACTACATTCTGAATTGAAACTTTGTACGATATCAACTAATATCTTGCAATAGATCACATCTATGTACATGTAAAGATAGATATTTAGACCAGATACACAGATATACATTCATCTATGACATTTAAAATTTTCAAAGAAATTTAGGTGAAAGAGCACAGTTTCAATGGATGGCCAAAAAGAAAAAAAAAAGGCATATTATATAATTAAGAATCCTGGACTTCATATAATCAATTACTTCACTGTGCAGTTCCTTCCCTTATGGACAATGGGGAGAAACAAATAACTGACTATACTCTGAAAAGCTCTCATGCTCCCATTTTTTAGAATTCAAATTAATAGCAGTTTAAGAGCCCAACTTTTCCTGGCCTTTCTTCCTTTTCCATTGCCCAGTGAACATTCCCAACAATCACAATTTGTCAAGATTCAAACATGAGTTCTCATTAATTGGCAACAGTGGTCCTTTACAGACCATCCACTTTCTGAAAATATCACTGCTTTAACTGTAGGACAAATGTTTCTGTTTTTGTTGCTACCTTAAATTTTTAAGTGTTTAACGGATAAAAATCAAATATCTCCTGGGTGACCAATTTCTATACAAGCAACGAAGTGAGGTTTTATTTTTTTTCTTTCTCTGTTCAAGAGACTAATGGAGTTAAAAAGTCTAAGAATCAGTGCCATACAGAGGAGAAACTATAACTAAAAGCTCCTAAAAAGTACTTTTTAAAAAAAAGTAAGAAAAAAAATAAAATAAAAGTAAGGACATGACTGAAGCGACTTAGCAGCAGCAGCAGCACCATGGAATTGACAAATCATATTTAAATGCACTTTCTACAATTAAGATAGTTCAACTAGGAAACACCAAAGAGATTTATACTCTGTACTAAACATCTAAAATGAAAACAAACTGATGGAGTAGAACACACGGTTAATAAAAGCAAAATAAAATGAACACTATTAAATGTTCAAATTATGACATCGAATTAAAATCCAAGCACAGCGGAGGGAACATCACCATAATGTATTCTTGGAGCCCTAATTCTTATTGGTCTTATATGAAAGGTTGCCTTACAAGAATATGTTAGTGGTATTTCTTAACATTAAATCCATTCAGACAAGAACATAATCCAAATTACCTTCATCAAATTCCTGTCTAGAATCAACAAAGTTAAAAATTAAATAGCAAAGTAATACAATCAGATGACTCATAAAACAATTTTAAACTAGCACCCAAACTAATTCTTTATCAAAAAGACAAAGAAGCTGGTTGAAAGTGTTTTTTTTTTTAAAAAAAAAAAAATAACATGACTTAAATAATAAGATGCCATCAGAAAATCTTAATGAAGCCACTTAAATTCTTCATGGTGTGATATCTGAAAATTTAAGGCAAATGGCTGCAACAAAATTAGAAAAAGAGAACACTTAGACAAGCTCAGGTTTACCATAAATGGAACTCTCCCTGAATGCAGGCAAAATGTAGTTCCCTACTATCCATATATCATTTTAAGACAACAACAGGTACTGCAGCTTTCTTTCCACTAAGTAATTTAGTGAAAAGAGGAAAACTTCAGACATCACAGTTGCAAAGGCCAGGCCCATTCAGACAGTACAGATAAAGCAGGAGGGTGGTGGAAGGAGGAGGGACCCAGGTCTTCAAGTAAATTTGCTATGGAAAGAGAAAAAATCTCAATCCCCAAAAAGGTTATACCTGCCATCTGACTTTATCTATAGAACAAAGTAGTTTACACCTTTTGTAAGACATATTTTAAATGGAATATAAAGCAAATTCACTCAATTTATTTATAACAATTACACTTATCAATACTTCTAAATAAAATCAGGTCGCATACACAACACTGTCCTCCCTCTTGTGACTAAAATTTAATTCAAATAACTAAAGGTCAGCAGAAAGAAATAATTAAAAAGAGTTGAGACAAAGAGAAAAATTTCACCTTTATAAAGACTGTTTGAAAAAGCACTGTGATTGCTTTCTAGGCAACCTCTCTTTACTGCTGAACTTGGAAACATTTTGGGTTTTTTGACTACAGAATTCTGACTCCCTGATGATGAAAGTCAGAGGTCAGCACACTACACAGTACAGACCAAATCCATCTTGCCATCCGATTTTCAAAATAAGTAAGTTTTATTGGAACGAAAGACACACCCATTCATTTGCAAACTATTGTCGGCTGCTTTCATACAACAGCAGCAAAGTTGAGTCCTTGCTATTCCCATTCTGGTCATTTACCAAAAAGTTTTTTGACCTGTGATCTACAAGAATCTCCAGAGCAATGGTTCTCAGTGGAAATACTATCAGTATTTTTAGTATAGAACAAGTCTTTGTTGTATAGAGTTGTCCCTTGCTCTGCAGAACAGGCAGCATTTCTGGTCTCCAACAGAATCATCCACCTTACCCCAAACATTACAACAGAAACTTCTCATTTCAAGTATTCCTTCTCGATAGCAACACCACGTTGAGAATCTCTGCCTTAAGCACAAATGACGACACATAAGCCAAATCAAGCCAACAGAAATGTTTTGTTGGATCAGATGGAGTTTTTTTTTTTAATGTGAGACTCTAACTTCCTTTAGGTCAAAATCGCCAAATTCCTTTAATTTTTTTTGATAAACAAAGATAAAAACTATATATCCAGTACATGAAATACTATTTACTATCTGGTCTTTTATAGAAGTTTGCCAACATCTGCTCTATGCAGTCCCAGTATTCACCATTTAATTATACCCAATTATTTTACTTATATAAATTGCTTGACCTCTGTAGACACTGAAGTTTGAGACCCCCGAACAGGTCAGTCTTCCCTGCTTTCTATACTATGTTGCTAATAATAGGCATAATTGGATTACAAGGTATAAGGTATTAAGCATTTCCCATACAACAAGTAAAATTCCCCCCAATGCATAAACGTTCATTTTATGCTTTAGGTACACAGTGCCTAAAGATGTAGAACAAGTTTAATTATACATTACTTAATATGAATTTCACAAGACAGTATAAAAAGTACTAGGAAGATCTAAGTTTCAAATTTTGATAGTCATCTCTGATAAGTAAAATTGCCACAGGAAAAAATGTATTTTGAACAACTCTACTAAAATGTTTCAAATCAAATGAAAATATGTAAGCAAAAGATAAAAAGCTCCATAAGAACAATTCATCAATTCATACTTACTCCTTCATTTCTTTGGACGGGGAATTACATGCAGGAAGGAATGCTGCTGGGCTACTTAATTTATCCAGCGTACACGCTGTTCCTATGGCTCGTACCACTAACCCAGATTCGCCTTCCAGATCAAAACACTGTAAGTACCCAACAACTGCATTTCCTCTCATTTCAAGTACTTTTAAGCCAATCTTCCTCTGTAATTCACCTACAAAAAAGGGAAGAAAATTCAGTCAGCTTTTTATCTGTATGTTTCAAAACACAAAGCTGGGTATGGTGGTGATTTGAAAGAGTACAGGAAAATCACAGATTTTGAGAACTTGAAGGTAACCTAGAAGATTACCTGATACATACTCCTATAGTTAAGGAGGTAAGATATTATTAGCTACATTTTACAGATGTGCTAAGTAAGGTTCACTCATTCATACATTCATTTACTAAATAATTTCTCACCATATACTGTGTGCCTGGCATTCTTTTCTTCTGTGCTAGAGATACAGAGGGGAACAAGAAAGATAAAGCCCTAAAACTAGTGGCATTTACATACGAGGGGGAGAAACAGATAAAAAACAAGTAAACAGGTATTACATATAATATAAATAAAATACATAGAATATACAGCACATAATATACTCTAATATATAAAAATATAATAAATTATATGTTTTCTTAATATGTAGACTAAATACAATAAAACATATAAATTAATATATTAACAGTAACATATTAAATATAATATGCATATGCATTCAAACATTAAATATTTATAAATATTTAAAATTGTATCAATATTAAAAATTTATAAATATTACATACATGTTAATATACTTAATAAATTAACTATAAATATATCTATATTTCTATTTAAATATGCAAATTTATTATAAACATATTTGTGTTTATTAATAACAAATATATGTATTATCTGATATATATGAGAAAATGAATGTATATGCATGTGTGTGTGCATATGCAGTCACACACACATACATATAAATACAAACTTTAGATGGAAACAAGTTCTTCAAAGGAAAATAAATTAATGGGGTAAGAGTGGCAGGGGAGTAGGGGATTAAAGGAGGTATAAATTGTCAGAGAAGGACTATGAAAAGACATTTAAACAAAAAGGCTAGGGGCTTTCCTGGTGGCTCAGCAGTAAAGAATCTGCCCACAATACAGGAAAAATTATCTATTACGCAGGAGACGTCGGTTCAATCCCTGGGTTCGAAGATTCCCTGGAGGAGGGCATGGCAACCCACTCCAGTATTCTTGCCAGGATAATGCCATGGACAGAGGAGTCTGGTGGGGAGGAGTCTGGTGGGCTGCAGTCCATGGGCTCGCAAACAGTCAGACAACACTGAAGTAACAGAGAAGCACGCAAACAAAAAGCCTGAGAGAGATCACCTAAGCTCTGACTACAAATAAACACTCAAAGAAGGAAAACTACTTCCCACTATTCCACTTCATAAGCACAATTTCCTTTCATCACCTAGATAAAAAGGAACCATAAGCTTCTGATTCAGATTTCTTCTTGTTATAAGACAATAATGCACATGTGTTTAGCAGAATGGGGCCAAGGATAAGGAAACAGTTACAATTCACAGTCTTCATTGTAAAGTTTTAATAACATGTCAAAAGGAAGTGAAGAATTTTGGAGGATTAAGTCAATCAGCCATGATGTTATTATTATTATTTTTCAAATACCTGACATTAAAGAAATGAGCCTCTGTCTGGCCTCATTTGATGCCCTTGGCGTGCGAATTCGATCAATCCATTGATATTCTGGGTCTTCATTGACCACAAGTTCTTCTACAAATCCATGAATTATTACAGCTCTATAGCACTTTGGAATAGATGTTGCTGTTAAAGAAAATTATTTATTATGCTCCGTTTATCACAAAGTTAAATTCAACCCTTTAAAAATGTACAACTAGTTCTTACCTTGTGGATACATACTACAAGAACATCTTTTACTGTGATAACCTCAGTGTAATCATAATAATACTTCCAATCAAACAGTCTCTTCTATTGATTCTAATGATTATTCTTAGAAACAATCATTTTCTTTCATGAGGCTTCTCACCTTTCTCATATAATGGCATAGTAGATAAAAACTTTATTTTTATAATATAGAAAACAGCTTCACACCATCTTAAACAGTATTCAATACAAAATATTTAAAAAGTCAAAATTAAACAGAGCTAAGTAGGTATTATACAAAAAAATCAGAAAGCAGATGATGAATACCAAAAACTTCTAATTACTGGAAACCCTTTTAAAAAGTTCTGAACACCTCATAATGAAGACTTAAAAATCAAACCATTACCTTTCTGACTTAATCTGAGAAGTCCTACAGGTTTGTAGTTCCTAATAATCCATGGCTCCAGGGCCAACTGGTTCAGTAGTCACTACACTACTTAACAGACTCATTTAGTACTGAGAACAAAGTTGCCTGGATTTATCAAAAAGGGGAGAATTCGAGAATTCACACTTTCTCAACCAATAAAAAAAAAATGCCATTAATATCAACATCTGGGAAACAAATCTGATGAGGCTACATGTGTGGTGTATTTACACTTAATTCATATGGGCTGTTCAAAATCAAACAATACTGATATGGAGCCATTTGTGGTAGAGTCTTTAGTTTCAAGCCATTCAAGTACCTTGAAATTAACTATTTAGGAGTTTTCAACCTTGTTAGTTCAGGCTGGCTATGAATTGCCCAGAACTGCTTAATTGCGACCCCACATTTCATGGCATTCGCAGGGTTCCATACCTGTAGATGCTCATGTCGTTCTGGAGAGTACCATGGTACTCCACTCCTATCTTTCAGCATCCTGTACCAGCATAAAATGCCACTGGATCTTTCTTTTTTGTGACAGTTATTCAAAGCTTAATTACAGTCAGATCTTTTACACATTTGACAAAAATAACTTGTTCTAATTTATGAAAAAAAATGTACTAGGCTGCTGCTGCTGCTGCTGCTGCTAAGTCACTTCAGTCGTGCCCGACTCTGTGCGACACCATAGACGGCAGCCCACCAGGCTCCCCCGTCCCTGGGATTCTCCAGGCAAGAACACTGGAGTGGGTTGCCATTTCCTTCTCCAATGCATGAAAGTGAAAAGTGAAAGTGAAGTCGCTTAGTTGTGTCCAACTCTTCGCAACCCCATGGACCGCAGCCTACCAGGCTCCTCTGTCCATGGGAGTTTCCAGGCAAGAGTACTGGAGTGGGGTGCCATCGCCTTCTCCAGTACTAGGCAATAAAATATTAATTTTTATAGAATAAGACAAATATGTGAAAATTATTTTAAGATTTTGTTGACTACTGGTACAAGAGTAAAACTCAAACTAGACGAGTAGCTTGCAATCTTCTCTATAAGTTAATGTCCTGTAATTATGCTTTTTAAATAATAATTCTGCTTTTTAAAGCCATGTGCGACTTCTGCAAGATATACATGTCCATCCACCACAAATGGTTCCACATCTATATTGTTTCATTTTGAACAACCTATTTGAATTAGGTCTGAATATTCCACACATGTAGCCTCATCAAATACGTTTTCCAAATGTAGATATTAATGGGATCTGTCTTCACTGATTGAGAAAGTGCACCAAGTTCTCTCCCCTCGTGTTGTCTCTGACCACTGATTACCTGCTGACATCAAGGTAGTGTAGGCTATGTTCAAATACGGTATATCAGCTGTTTTATATCACAATGTTTTATATTACACATGGGCTCACACCCAGTTTAAGAATGCACTGATTTTCTTTCAACATGTAGCCTAGATGAACTGTGGGCTCATTCTCTATATATCAGATTGGGTTTATTCCCTTAATTATTGCATTTTGAGTAAAGACTGTACCAAATGCTAGCATACTTTGCATTCCCATATCTAATTTCTCTAAGGCTGAATTAATTTGTTGCACTGCAGGAAAAAGCTTTTCACCTTTATCTTCAATCTTGTTTCCAGTCATTCTTAGATATTTCTTATGTAGTGCTTTACCAATCAGTTCTCCACCTCAAACCCAATATCACTAAACATAAGGTTTAAGTAAATATTCTCTCATTAACATATGGATTCTTCTTTAAAACTTTGGAAAAAGATGCAAAAATCTTCAGCTGTTACTCTTTCTAATGGTGTTAAGTACTGTAACCAGCAGTGATTAATGTGATTCCCTCTAATCATGCTCTGTGGGCCTGGGCGGAGGCTGGCATAGAGACTAGAGAAGTCAGGGAAGCGGGGAACAGCCAAAGGCAGCCTCCCTGTAGGCCACAGTAACATCGTCATGACAACCACATGCACAGACATGCCCTACTGGATTTTTCTAGAAAAAACTTTCTATGAACTTGTGAAAAATTGGCTATCATCTACTTTAAAATCAGATAAGTTTCCAGAGCTACAGCAATTAGTTCTGAAAAACTAGCAATTTTCTCTTTGACATTAAGACCAAAGTATAACATATTTTCTGTTAGCCTTCTGAAATATTAATTTGATTTCCTACATTTAACACATTAATATTTTTTGTATTTATTAATATAAATATGTATAAATTAACAAAATTTCTCATATTTATTAATAAATGTATTAAATTTCCTGTCAAATGAGTAATAAAATATATTTACTTACTGCAGAAGAATTTGACTCCACATGATGACTGCCTGAATCGATTTAAATCATTGAAGAGGTCTACTTTGACAACTACGTTGATTTCCCCACGGATACCTGTAATTTCAAAAGGAAAATCAAGTTTATACCTTTAGAAAATAAAGTATAATTAAATAATCAGCAAATAAATGCCAATTAATGATTTTAAAATAATGTATCAATCATAATAGCAATGCTAACCTTGTTTCCTAATTATTTTTATTCTATAGATGCTCTATTTAAGTAAATACTGTTCCCAACTTATTTTACTATTTTAAATATCAGTAAAAATACAGAATATGAATAATGTCACAATACACACAAATCTCATCAAATATCTTACCTTCTTATAATAAACTACTATCGATGGAATTGCCAGGTCAAAAATGTAAAATAGGCAGAAAAGTGCAAGACTGTAGGCAGAAGTATCTGCCAGTTTCTTATGAGTCCATCTACCCTTTTAAAGAGATGACATTATTTTTAGGTTAGTGGTTCTCAACTTTTTGATCACTGGGCCCCTCTAATCTCAAAAACTATTGAGGATCTCAAAGAGTCTTTGTCTATGTGAGTCAAAACCTATCTTCAATATTTAACATGTTACAAATTTAAACTGAAAATTCAGAAAAATATTTACTTATTACTTCATTTAAACTAACAGGAAATCCACTTATGACAAAATAAACATTTTTATAAAAATAACTATATTTTGAAAAACAAAAAAATGTTTAACGATAGAGTGGCATTACATTTTTTTGAACCTCTATAGTGCATAACTTAATGAAATATTTAGATTCTCATTTCTGCTCTGCATTCAGTGTGTGGTAACATGATATTATCATAAGATACCTCTAGAAAGCTCCATTGTACCCTCTTAAGAAAATGAGGCTAAAAATGGCAAATGACATACATATAAGTATCATGCCAAAAACAGTTCTCATCTCACTTCGCAGGGCCTATGAAAGTATCTCAGGGACACACAGATGTCCCTAGACCATACTTTGAGAACTTTACTTTAGTTAACAAAAAGCCTTTGAACACTTTTCTTCCTTTCAAGAATATTTACGCAGAAAAGTTTCAAAATCATTCATTTTAAAGTATGTTTTAGAAACAGAGTACTAATATTAGATGATTTTCAAATGATGTATTTGCTTATTATATTGCACAAATTCAGCAAGCATTATTCCAAATTATGGTCAGAAAAGTTACAATTCTATCAACAATACATACTACCACATGTCTATTAAAACAAAAGCCATATTTTTAAAAAAAACAAGTTTAGCACAAAAGTATTTAAGTAAATTAAAAGATTGTGAGGACTTCCCTGGTGGCCCAGTGATAATACAGGGGACATGGGTTCAAATCCCTGGCCCAGGAAGATCCTATATGACATCCAGGGCAAGTCCATGCACCACAACTGCTAAGCCCGAGCTCTGGAACCCGTGAGCCACAACTACTGAAGCCCAGGCACCTGGAGCCCATGCTGCATAACAACAGAGAAGCCCTCGCTT
The DNA here is from genome assembly GCF_023091745.1 of Budorcas taxicolor. Taxonomy (NCBI): domain Eukaryota; kingdom Metazoa; phylum Chordata; class Mammalia; order Artiodactyla; family Bovidae; genus Budorcas; species Budorcas taxicolor. The sequence continues at coordinate 131,288,814 of NC_068914.1, read as the reverse complement.
ACCTCAACCAGAGAAAAGCCCATGTAGCAACAAAGACCCGGCATGCCCAAAAATAATTTTGAAGAATTATTTTTTAAAAAAACATTGTGACTTATTTTCTTAAAATGTACTGCTTACCGTGAATGGTATCATAAATTGGAAACCATCCTGAGATGACAGTTGCAGCCTCACTGTAGAGTAAAGGATCAATGTCAATGTACACTTTACCGATGGCATCATTTGCACTATACGTATCATGGTCAAGAACTGTGATCTGGAGAGGTTCATCTTGTAAATCTTCATCATCCACCTAAAAAAGGATACTTTAAAAGTTAAATCTTATAATAAAAGTATAATAAAAATCTTATAATAAAAATCTTCATTACCATAAATGTATGCATAATGTAAAAGATTACTTATCTCTGGGAAAAAATAAATCGTATAGATTTATCTATACATAAAGGTAGAGAGACTAGTCATCAGAGAAATGCAAAAGAAAACCAATGAGATACCACCTCACATTACATTCTTTGTATTAAAATGGTCATCAAGTCTGGTGAAGTCTACCTCCAAAATCTAAATATCTTCCTTTGGTGGTTAAAATATGAAACAGTTCAAAGTAAAAGGATGCAAATGAGCCTTAGCCATAAGAAATCAAACTCACCTCATTCATAATAAAAATGCACATTAAAATTATATAATAATTTATATAATTTATAGGATAATTTTTTAATTAAATTATCCTATTAGGATGACTTACATTTTTAAAATAAATAAATATGAACAAGAATATGGAAAAACTGAAACTCTCAAGACATGCTGGTGGGAATGCAAAATGGTGCAACCACTGTGGAAAAGTTTGGCAGTTCTTTAAAAAGCTAAACACAGAAATTACCATATGACTCACACTCCACTTCTAGGTATATACCCAAAAGAACTGAAAACAAAGATTCAAACAGATCCTTGTATACCAGTGTTCACTGGTGCGGCATTAATCACAACAGCCAAAAGGCAGAAACAAATCCAAGTGTTCAACAACAGATGAGAATAAACAAAATATGGTATGTTCATAAGATGGAATATTATTCAGCCATAAAAAGAAATGAAATTTGGATACACACTGCACAACACAGATAAACCATGAAAACATCATGTTAAGTGAAAGAAGCCACGCACAAGAGGACAAATACTTATGATTCCACTTATATGAAATACTTACACAGGCAAATTCAGAGACAGAAAGTAGATGAGAGGCTACAAGGGGCAGGGGAGAGAAGGGCACAGGGAGTTGGTGCTAAATGAGGAGTTTCTCTGAAGTGACCGAAAAGTTTGGGAAATAGTGGTGATGCTTGCATATCATTGTATGCAGGGAAATGCAATTAATGCTGTTGTATTGTACACTTAAAAATGGTTAAAATGGTAATATTTATGATATATTTTTACAAAATTCAAAAACTTTTAATCTGTACACAGTTGGTAAGTGATTTTTGGTATATGCTAAAATCCAGAGGAAAATTATTACATAATAATACCTTTTTAACCTGGGCTCTCCTATTCATACACCATTTTTCTAAACTGTAACATAATTTTTTGGAAAATTCAATATTCCTAGGGCTTCCCAGCTGGCACTAGTGGTAAAGAATATGCCTGCCAATGCAGGAGATGCAGGTTTGATCCCTGGGTTGAGAAGATGCCCTGGAAGATGCAACCCATTCCAGTATTCTTGCCTGGAGAATCCCATGGGCAGAGGCCAACGGGGCCGAAAAGAGACACAATTGAGTGACTGAGCACACACATAGGAAATATTTTGCTGGTGTAGAAAAACTATAATACCTGAAATAAAAAGTAGTGCAATCATTCCTGGGGAGGGGAGAAAAAAGGGTCATACCAAAAATACACACACAAAAGATGCTGACATTTAAAAACTTACCTCAAATTTAAACCACTCTGAGTTCCACTGAGGGTTGAGGGACTTGAGATACACATCTGTTTTAAAGGTGGTATTACCAAATTTTACCTAAAAACAAATGAGAAACAATTCAAATATAAAGATCAAAAATGTGAATAAAAATAAAATTTAACGTCAGCTAAGCAATGGGAAGATTAACCATGCAGGGGGGAAAAAGACAACTATCCCTGAGACGAAAGGGGAGAAAACAGGATAGGCCTAGGTAAGTTGATAGATTACACCTGGGAACAAGGGAACAAGGGCTCGCCCACTGTTCTGTTTGACTAGCTCTGCCGATCCCTGGGTCAGGAAGATCTCCTGGAGGAGGGCATGGCAACCCACTCCAGTATTCTTGCCTGGAGAATCCCCAAGGACAGAGGAGCCTGGTGGGCTACAGTCCATGAGGTCACAAGTGTGGGACACGACATAGTGGCTAATCCACCACCAACTCCGTATGGAGGAAGTATTCAACACAGCCTTCACTAAACAGGAGCTTAAACAAAAGAGCAAAGTCTTAAGGGTGGGAAGGGGAAGTGAAGTTGCTCAGTCGTGTCCGACTCTTTGCGACCCGTGGACTGTAGCCCACCAAGATTCTCCACCAATGGGATTCTCCAGGCAAGAATACTAGAGTGGGTTGCCATTTCCTTCTCCAGGGGATCTTCCCAACCCAGGGATCGAACCCAGGTCTTCCACACTGCAGGCAGATGCTTTAACTTCTGCACCACCAGGGAAGCCTCTTAAGGGTGGAGGACCAGCAAAACAAAATCAGAAGGTAAAAAGGACAGCTGTCTTACCAGCTCATCAAGGGAATCCAGAACTACAGACTATTATTACAAGAACTTAGTAACATACACTCCTCTATTTTCTTACTTCCTCATATGTGTTATTTTTAAACATCTTTACTTGTGTATACATCAATTCAGTTCAGTCGCTCAGTCGTGTCCCACTCTTTGCGACCCCATGAATTGCAGCACACCAGGCCTCCCTGTCCATCACTAACTCCCGGAGTTCACCCAAACTCATGTGCATCGAGTCCGTGATGTCATCCAGCCATCTCATCCTCTGTCCTCCCCTTCTCCTCCTGCCTCAATCCCTCCCAGCATCAGTGATCAGCAATAAACTATAGTCATTAAGGGTTTTATGTTCCTATGTTAGGGGACAATAAAAAGGGTTGGATGGGGAGTCTATCTGGTTTCACAGTCAGTCTTGGCAGGCACTAAATCAAAAAGAAAAAGTAAATAAGAAGGAAATGAAGAAGATGGAAAGCAGGCTAAATCCCTGGGACGTTTCTAACAAAGAATGGAGATTGTGAAACCTCAGACTGGACTTGAGAAGCGGTCAGGAAGCTTAAGAGCAAAACAGATAAGAAACTACTTCCTAGACTGTCTCATCTTTCCTAAATTTGATCTTGCCAAGCTCTTTCCCAATTCTATCAGTTTTCACCAGTATGTATCTCCCACCCTCAAAATTCACTAAAGGTTTATCCCAATACCCAGTAAAGAATTTTGCACATTGTAGATACTTAGAAAATGCTGGTTCAGTCAGATTACCCATGAAATCTCCTTTCCTCCCTGACTTACAATCCTACTTTTAGTATTACAATACTGGCAGACATTAACGTTTAATCAGTCCAGAAAATATTCTAAAAGCAAAATACCCAAAACTACGGTCATTATCTTCTGTACATTTTATCATACAATTTGAATTATCAGGGATGATACCTACCATTTTGTACCTAGGTAGTTGCGTCAGAGGGTAGAAAAAGTTTAAGAAATTACACAAAAATAGTAAGTTCTTGCATGGTGAGTGTGCTTAGTTGCTCAGTTGTGTCTCACTCTTTGAGATCCCATGAACTGTAGCCAGCCAGGCTCCTCTGTTCATGGAATTTTCCAGGCAAGAATACTGAAGAGGGTTGCCATTTCCTACTCCATCAGCCATGGTAAGCACTATGATAAATAAGAAACTGAGGAAAAGGGTTTGCTAAACATGTCACAAACAGCTAATCTCCTTGATTTCTAACAAGTTCCTACAAAGCAGTAAGAAAAAGATCAATAAACCAACTGAAAATAGGAAATTCAAAGAAATGGAAACATAGATGTCTTCTTAATGTATCAACAGATGAAAACAAACTAAACCATGTTGACCACTCAGGCTGGCAGAGCTCAAAAAGTCTGAAAAAACAGTGTGAGTGAAAAGTTTCATACTCATACTCTTGTTGCTCTAAGTGCAACTTTGAACCATCTTCACAAAGTGCAATATGACTACATTTATCAAAATGTTAAATGCCCATACCCTTTAAATTCATACAGAGATGCACAAGGACACATACAAGCAGCATTATGGTGGCAAATGATTGGAAGTAACCTAGATGTCCATCAGTTGGGAACTGGCTAAATCAAGTATGGGAAAGCTGCGTAATGCAGTACTAAAGAGAAAAATGAAGCTGTTCCCCAAACACTAGTACAGAACAATGTCTAAGGGCCCAGGTTTGATCCCTGGTCGGGGAACTAAGATCCCACATACCACAATTAAGCCCGTGTGTTGCAAGCAGAGAACTCTGTGTGCTGAACCAAAGAGCCCAGTGCAGCCAAAATAAACTGAATTTAAAAATTTTTTAAAAAAAGGAACAGTGTCTAAGATACATCTCTACTGCAGGGCAATGTGTACGGCATTCTTTGTGGAGGAAAAAAATGACAAAATGTCATAAGGCATATAACACATGCCTATACGTGCACAGATTATTTCTGGAAGGACACACAACAAATGCTAACAGAGGCCGCTGAGCAGAGCAAGACAGATCAGCTGAAGGAGAGGCAACGAGAGGCCGACTCATTTCGTACCTGTTGAATTTTGACATGCATGTATGTTACCTATTTTTTAAATGGGCTATTTTAAAAGTCAAAAACATCAAAAATAAAACTAAATTCAAATGGCAAAAACTCTGTTTAGATTCAAATTATAGAACTCTGGATTCACCTCCAGGAATTTATCCTAAAGAAGTACTTTCACATATGGCTCCTCCTCCAAAAAATACACACAAACCTAGTGACAACAAGAAAGGGACTAAATCACATACTCCCTACTAAAGAACGGAGTTGACTATATATGCTGTGAGGGGAGTATGTCCATGGCATAATAACTGAAAAAACCAAGAAACATGATATGTAAAAGTTGCTTTTTTTTAGAGGGAGGAGTAGATAGATACATGCCAAAAAAGAGACAGCAATGATCTCTGAAGAAGGAACTGATAAGGGAGCAGATGACACGGTACAGTGCTGTAAGAAGTACGGGGCTTTCAGGGTTCCTTCTGAGTATCTGGATCTTTTGTTACAGGAGTTATTCATGCTCAGTTGTCTCTCAGTACCCAGGTATTGGTTCCAGGACTCCTCCCTACCCCTCGCCCAACCCCCAGATATCCAAATCAGTGGATGCTCAGGTCCCTTATATAAAATGGTACAGTATCTGTGCATAATATCCTGTACACTTTAAATCATCTCTAGTCCAGAGGGTCGCAAAGAGGACACGGCTGAAGCTGTGTGCTAAGTTACTTCAGCCGTGTCCTCTCTGCGACCCTATGGACTGAGGCCTACCAGGCTCCTCTGTCCAAGGAATTCTCCAGGCAAGAATACTGGAGTGGGTTGCCACTTCCTTCTCCAAAATGCTATCTAAATAGCTGTAAACATAACATATATGTATGCTAAGTCACTTCAGTCCTGACTCTGTGACTCTCTGGACTATAGCCCGCCAGGCTCCTCTGTCCATGGGATTCTCAAGGCAAGACTATTGGGTTGCCATTCCCTTCTCCAGCGGATCTTCCCAACCCAGGGATTCAATTCTACCCTTGTCTCATGTCTCCTGCAATGGCAGGTAGGTTCTTTACTGCTAACACCACCTGGGAAGCCCATACTATGTAAATAGCTGCCACACACAAAAAATTCAAGTGTTGCTTTTTGGAACTGTCTGGAGTTTTTTTTTCCAAATATTTTCTACCTGCAGTTGGTTGATTCCAAGGAAGCAGACCCCAGGGGCGTGAAGGGGCCAACTGTATTACTGTGTAACTATCTTTTTACTTTTAAATCACAAATGTAAAAGAAATGAAATGAGGAAAAAGACCCCTCAGAAGAAGCATGCTTACTACTTCTCTAACGTTTATTTCATTTCAATATTCAAAATACCAAAGAAATATTTCTTTTTTAATTTACCTAAAAACTACTTTATCTGAAGTAAAATATCATTAGGATTCATAATACCATTCAACACCATTCAAAAGCCAAATGTACCCAAGGGTTTTGGCTCAACTGCCAAAAACCAGCATATCATTCCCTAAGTTATGATTTTTGCACTCTCTTAAGTTCTGTCTCACTACAGTATAGTGCCATAACGTGCTTTTTTTGGGAGGGGCGGGTTTGGGGGGGGGGGGGACGGTCAACTGCCCATTCCATCTATGTAAAAATCTAATAGTCCCCATACTACTCTAAACCAACAAAAGATTTTTGAAGAAAAAGGCTAGAGCGGGTACTCTGCCAACATTGCGGTGATTCCCCACCTACTAAAGAAGAATCAGAGTTCATTTGGTCTTATTTAATTCAAAGGAGATTTTATTACTCAGCAATTAAATGAATGCCTCACCATTTAGCTACAGAACATCAGGGATTTTAACGAGATTCCCTGGTAAGGTAAAAGCATTTTCTTTCCCCACTCATTAGCTAAATTACCTTGAGAAAGTTATTTAACCTGTTATTTAAAGCTGCTTCCTCCTCTGAAAAGAGGAGTTGCTGTAAGCATTAGTCAGGATAATGCATGTAGAGACCTAGCAAAATGTCTGGTAGAAGATGCTCATTAAATATTTATTTCTTTTCCTCTCCCAGTTCCTTCAAAGGCTCCTGGGTAAACACAAAATGATAATGTAGTTTAGCAGAACAGTTTGTTACATGCACATTAATACTGGGATTTATTTTGATTAACACTTCCCTTGTACAGAATGCCATCCCATTCATCCTGGAGACTCTCATTTATTTAATAATCATCTTTAAGTACTACTTGGTCTTCACTGGCTTCCTGAAAGCCTCACATCATATACAGCAGAAATTCCCTCAACCAATACAACCAGGACCAATATCTGAGTAGTCAGTCAAATAATCTGGTTAGATCAGATAATAATTAAAAATGATACAAGCAGTAAACATTTTCAAATAAAACAGGCAAACAAATATTCATTTCTCTATCTTTTATCATAAGACTAAAGGCCTCATCTTTGAGTAAGGATCCACTGTTGATAGTTCTGTGGCATCTTTTTTGCGTAAACAACACTCATAATGTGTCATCTGTGTTTGCCAGTTTGCGTTTCCTTATAATGTGGTAGAGGGACTTCCCTGGTAGTCCAGTGGCTAAGACTCCACACTTCCAATGCAGGGGGCCCAGGTTCGACCCCTGGTCAGGGACCTAGATTACACATGTCACAGCTAAAGACCTGGCGCAGCCATATAAACAAATAATTTTTTTTTCATGCAGTAGACTTAAAATTGCTGGTAAAACTATGGATAGAGAATACTCATTTTAAAATCTTCATCTAATTCAGGAGTAATTTTTAGCAACTGTATCCATAAGTCTTTACACAGCATTATCGACTTCATCATCCCACTTAAATCACTGATTTGTATGAGGTTTAAACAAATAACAATAACAAATGGAGTTGGCATAAACAGGTAGGGAATAAACACAACTGCCTCTTAGTAATATTTCGAAACTGATGGGAAAAACAGGCACACTGGAGCAGAATCTAATGATACAAGGTCTTCAAAAATGTGTTTACAGCAGAAATGCAGAGCATTGGAGACCGTAATGAGTCAGCTGGCAGAAACTGGTTAAGAGAGCATCCACCTTACAGACTTCTCCCCCTCCTTTTCAGACCACTTGGCAATCTGTATCCATCTGAACCACCAGGGGGCCCATATCACCTTTACTCAGCCAAATTTTATTTCCCACTTCTATTCAACAAGAACCCTCTTTTCAATTATATGTGCTCTATCCCCTCCTTTTACTTTTATCAAGTTTGTCCTATTCATCCAAAAAATGCTCCCTTTTCCTCTCTGCCTGTGGAGATGTTACCATCCTTCCAGTCCAGCACAAAGGCTTCTTATCACCAGCCCAGACTTCATTATGCTCCTTTCCTATGCATTCATACAGTGCTTAGAGTCTACCCCATACAATGTATCCCTTTATTATACTGTAATCCTTCGTTATCCCCTTTTTCCTGCATTAATCTTTCCCTTTCTGCTGGATTATTCCTACTAGCACACAAATATGTTCTAATATCTTCTAATTTATTTTTTAAGTACTAAAAGCTGCATAGCCCCTCAATATCACACTATTTCTCCTCTCCCCTCACAGCCTGTTTCTTGAAACAGTTGCCTATTCATGCCACCCCTACTTCCTTACTCCTGTGTACAGTGCATGTGTGCTAAGTCGCTTCAGTTGTGTCCAACTCTGCGACCCTATGGACTATAGCCCACCAGGCTCCTCTGTCCATGGGATTCTCCCATGGAGTGGGTTGCCATGCCCTCCTCCAGGGGATCTTCCCAACCCAGGGATCAAACTTGGGTCTCTTATTATGTCTGCTGTCTTGGCAGGTGGGTTCTTTACCACTAGCACCACCTGGGAAGCCCTCCTGTGTACTTACTTTACTACAGTATGGGTTTCTGGCCTTGTCACTCCTTCTGAGTGTCAATGCCGTCTGAGACATTACTTTCCTGATTCTCTCCTAAAATCACTGGCTGATGGTATGTTTCCTTCCCACCATCCTCAACTTCTAATAAATTCTTCATGTCAAATTCGTTCAAGGATCCATCTTTCTTCTTGCTCCCTATTCTCTCCCCCTTAGTCAGTGGTTTGCAAAAGGGACAGAACTAACTTCTAATGGAACTTTAAAAATTGCCAGTGGGTATTTTTGGGACAAACAGTAGTAGTATTAAGTGAAGAAGGGCAGAGATGCTAGGTGTCCTGCAATTCAAGAGACAGTCCCCAACAATGAAGACTTGTCCCATGTCATGACTACCAAATGTCCCCACCAACAGCCAGATGGGTCAAAAGCCAACCTAGAACCTAACTCAGTTTTACAAATATAAGTATTGTAATGTGGTTTAAATATACACTCACTTTAATATACATAATTGTCAAGAAATATGACTACTGTGAAAATGAGCGGACTTTTTCCCCATGAGCTGACTATTTTGGAAAACCAGATCACCTATGGCCATGAAGGGCCATCTGAGATGCCAGCACTACACAGCTGTCTCACTCTGTGCGAGGAGCAGCTGTGTGCAGGAGATGGCACATGGAGGTGAGGTATTTGCTATCCTGAATCCCCGCTTTATTTTCTCCACATGGGGCACTTCTCACCACCTTGCATAGGGTCTCTCTTACTTAACAATTTTCCTCATTAACTCTCTCCTCCCACTAAAACCTAAGTTCCATGACTACAGAAATTGTTTTGCTCACTGCTCTATCCTTGCATGCTGTACTATAGCCAGTACAGTATCTGATATACACAAAGCCTCAATAACTATCATGGACTCAATCTGACTACTTCATGTCTTCTACTATGGTCATTAACAAGTATGTCTGTATTAAAATACATATTATAAAATACTTTTATCCTGTATCATATTACAGTTAGAGCATTCTATTGATTCTTTAGAACTGTAAGCATGTAAAGATAGTAAACGGAAGATTCCAAAATACCTGCTATATAAACACGAGATTGGGCCTCACAGAGTTGAGAAGTACTGGACTGTGGGAGCTTATTTTTAACTCATACCTCTCTTCAAAACACCATACTCACAAATCCAACCTTGTTTTCCTCAGTAACTCCAATTAAAGGACCCAAGGACACTTCAAACTGAACATGCCCAAACGGAAGCTTACGCTCAACCCACTCAGTCAATCTCTCCGAATCCCATGGAGACTGAGAAAATTACTTCAGTGACATCAGAAAGCTAGGAATCATCTTGACATCTCCCTTTCCTGGGCCCCTACTCCAACCTACTAAGTCCTCTACTGTCTATTTTCAAAGTATATCTGGAATCCATCCACTTCTATTACCAAAACCATCACCCTGACCCTCACGATCTCTTTTTTGAACTATTATGAAATCTAACTAGTTGCCTGCTTTTGCTCTTTCCCCTCTGCAGTCCATTCTCCAGACAGTAACAGAAATACTCATCTTAATAAGTGCTTCCCACTGAACTGAGAATCAAAACCAAACTTCAGTCATGGCCTCTAGGATCCTGCACAATTGGCTCCGATTAACTGTCCAGTGTTATCTCACAGCACTCGCTCCTTCCCTTACTACTTGCCAGCACACATCTCTTCCCTCACTTCCTGAAATAAGCAAATCCTCAGGATCTTCCCTCTGCTGAGGCTTTCTTCTCCTCCAGCCTCTCTACTACACACACATACACCGCCACCGCCACTGCCACCGCCACCGCCACCACTACCAAGCAGCTATTCCTTCTCATCCAGCAGGTCTGTGGCTAGCTGGCATTCTCGGGGGCCTCCCTTGATAATCCAACCTAAAGTTCCAGAGATTCTTCTTCTTTTTTAATAGTTACTGACAATTAGAAAAGTGTATCTGCATATATTTATTTTTTTACTCCAGGACAGTGACTATGCAAAATTAAACTTTTAACAGTCTACTACTTCGAAAAGGGTACAAGTACATGGTATTTAATTTTTTTAAAACCTTTTATTTTCGATTGGCATACAGCCGATTAACAATGTCGTGGTAATTTCAGGTGAACAGTGAGGGTAAACCTCCTGAGATTCTCTATCACTTTTCTTTCATGACTCTCACCATGATTTCTAATTATAAATTTAATTTTCCTTTACTTTTTAACGTCTGGTTCTCCCACCAAAATACACAGTCCATAAAAACAGGAACCAAGAATATTTTATTCACTATCACATACACAGCAGCTAGATCGGTGACTACCACAAGGCTTGGCAAACAGCAGACACCCAGTAACTATTTGTTGAAAGAAGGAATGAATGAGTCACCATTAAATCCAACTCCTCCTTCTCCAGCAAACACCATTTGTTACCAAGGCCTGAGAATGTTACCTTAGAAACGTCCCTCAAATCTTTCTCCTTTAATTCATTCCCACTATCATCTAAACATCTACACATTGTCTGGATAATTTTACCACCTTCTCAACTGATCTCCCTGCCTCGTCTCTCATCTATCCAGTCTATCAATAACATCACCATTCAAGTCATCCTAAAAAGAAACAACCTAATAGAAAAATGATCTTATTTCATTTCTGCTTGAAAAACTTCCCCAGACTACCCTACATTCACAAAATACAGGAAAATGCCTTTAATACAAAAAATGAGGTTGGCGCAAACCTACCTTTCTAGCTTTAACCCCCACAAAGCTCCACTACCCACATATCCCTTCTGACACCAAGCACATCACAAACTAAGTTGGTCTCCTCACACACCACGTATCCCACTCTGCGCCTTTGATGTTCTGCGCCTTTCCACTCTGCCTGGAAAATTCTGGATATTCTACAAAGCCTAGCTCCAATGTCTCTTTCTTAGGAAAACCCCCTCAACCTTCAGAGACAGAATTAAGTTTCCAGAGTCTACAGAAACACCCATCATCTTGTCTGGAATGGCGGTATGAGCACAGTGGATCAACAGACCACAAGGCTATGGAGAAATACAAGGTTAAGTTACCTCTGGCAAATTATTTACTGTTCCTAGGCTTTTTTCAAGTTGTAAAGATTTTTAATTGTAAAAACCGTCAATACAGGTTGACAGTGCAAATGTTATCTCAGAACATTTTCCCCTGGCTCCTGAATTTGCCAGGTTCCTTTGTACCAGCAAGTCTTCATAGCATTTCTCAGGTATCATGATTCTTTTCAGATATGTTTTAATTGATTATATGTACATACTGCTTGGAAACAAAAGTCTATATGATATTAAAACAAACCAATCTACTGTGTCCTTCTGGTACTTCCACTGTAAATGGGAAAATAACAATACAACAGTAAGACTGATATAAAGGCTGGGTTGTGTGTTAGTTGTGCACTCATATCCAACTCTGCCAACCCACAGACTATAGCCCTCCAGGCTCCTCTGTCCGTGGAATTCTCCAGGCAAGTATACTGGAGTGGGCAGCCATTCCCTTCTCCAGGGGATCCTCCCAACGCAAGGATCAAACCCGGGTCTCCTGCGCTGCATGCAGCTTCTTCGCAGCCTGAGCTAGCAGGGAAATCTGACATAAAGACTAAGATGTAAGACTAAAATTTAAGATATAAAGACTAACAATTAAAAAATACTTAGCACAGACCTGGCAATAAAAAGACTCAACACATGTCAGCTACTATTTATTAACCTAAATTGTGCAGGTCAGTCTCTGATATACCTGAAAGCAAAGACTATGCTTTTGCAATCCGTGCAACCCCATAACTTATCATCTGGCCCCAAAACATACTCAGTATCTGTTTCTCAAATAAAAATGAAGTTGAGACTAAGAATGTCAATGTTTGTGTCAATATCTGACTAGGTTAGAGAATCTTTAGGGACCGTGAACAGTATTTTATATTGAGATGGAATCAGGCTGTATATTATCATGTATCTATCAACTTGAAGCATTAATAGCCCAAACAATTACTGTTCTAATGTTCTGGCTCGTCCTGATAATTTTTTATTACAGTATTACTAGGCTTCTTTCAGACTCTGGATTATTAACTTTCCGCGCCCCAGGCCTGTGCTAATTTGCATGAGTTTTAAACTAATCATTAGATTTAAAAAGCAATTTTGCAATTTAAACCCATGGCACTTAATTGGCTTCCTACCTCAAGGCACTAAATTACCCTGAAACAGCTCATCAGACCTACCAGTCTATACAAGAGCAGAAAAGTGTTACACTTGGGTTTCAGAACTTGCACTGATGATTCAGAAATCACTATGTTAAAGAGGAGATCGCCTTGCAGCTCTCCCGTGTCCATAACAGACTGTATCTACATTCTTAAACATCTCCATCACTCTAACATTAAAAAACCAGGCACCCTCCCCCCAGAGAAGGGTGGATGTGGGTGTCTGTGTGTGTGTTTCAGTGGCCGCCTGGCCACGCCTTGGGATCTCCTGACTGGCGGGTGGCCTGTTAGGTGTTCTGACATCAGGGTCACCCCTGCAGACACAGCAGTAACAGCCTTCCCTCGCGGCTGAGCGTGCCGCTGACGCCTGCGAGCCGTGCACCCATTACAAGGGCTGCAGTCTCAGCAGTCAGCTCTCCAGGGAGGGCTGGCCAAGCACCGCAACCCGCAGGCCGGTGGGCGGGGAAAGGGCTGAGGGACTGCGGGCGAGGTGGCTAGGATCCTTCACAGGGCTTGGCGCTCCCTGTGTTTGGAGGGGCAGGACCTTGCACCAACCTCCACGAAGGCATCAGTCAGGTCACTAGCTCGGTCCATCACTGGTAAATGGCGCCCGGCCACGATTTTCACCTTCAGCTTCCCAGGCATCGTCCCGGCTTCGGCCTCTTCTTGGGCTCCTGCAGACACAAACAAGCGAGTCTGCGCCGAGGTCCCAGCCTGGGAGGGGGAGGGGCGGGAGCGCGCGGGGAGCGGCGCGCGGCCGCGGAGACGCGCGGGGTAACTGACAGAGGAGGGCGCGCGGGGGCGCGCTGCGCCGCCTGGTGCTACTTACTCTTGGAGGAGAAAGGGGGCCTTCCGGTGCGGGAACTTAGGCCTCATTCCGGAGAGGCAGGCGGAGGAGTGGCCCCGATGGAGGCTTCTGCCCGAGCTCCACAGCGCTGGCAAGAAAAGCAGAAGCCAGTCGACATCCCGTTGAGCCGCTGCCGCCCCTACTAGTGTTTCTCCTCCCCCCAAAATGGCGGCTCCCGGGGCGGGGAGGAGGCATCGATTGCTCGGCGCTCGGCCCACCTCGCAGAGGAGATGCGAAATTGGCTGAGAGCAGATGAGAGGCGGGACGGACTTCGAGGAAGCGGAGGGCAGGGAAACTGGTGGAGCTCCGCATCATCCAGCGAGCGCGGGCTGTAGGTTGGAGCACAGCTGCTTCCGGAGGGGAAGCCGGTCTACGGGTCAAGGGCGGACCGCAGGTGCTGCTCCTAACTTCTCCGCGGGCCGTTACCTTCCCGGCTGCCAGCGCCGAGTTTCCAAACGGCCAGGAGAGACCCGGCAGCAGCAGAGACAGATAGAGCAGCCGTTTCAGTTGGCCTTTAACGACCCTTTAGTAGTTTGTGAAATCAGCTTAACTGGTTTCTACCTGGAAGGGCTAGTTTTTGTCTTATATGAAATAGAGTAGAAATTTCAGGAACCTCTCGGGTAGTCGAGTAAGTATTGGAGTAAGATAGTCGAGCATCCTATAGTAACATTCTTTATTCAGTCATATACACGTGTACTGGGTTACAGATGTTAAGGTAGATTTTGGACGGAAATTTTTTGAAATCCAAAGGCACTTCTTGCAGGAATTTGCCTCGTACCCTTAGGTCATCTCAGGCTGGTCATGCTGGCCGTAAATCGGGCCAATAAATCAGGAGACGAGTTGTTGGAACAAGAAATAACGATTTTAATTGGAAAGTTGGCCGATTGAGAAGATGGCCGACTAAGGCCTCAAAAAGCTACCTCTCCTTAATCTCAATTCAGGCTCCTTTTATACAGAAGTGGGAGAGGGGTCCACTCTGTTAGTGTTAGTCGCTCAGTCTTGTCTGACTGTTTGCGACCCCATGGACTGAAGCCGGCCAGGTTCCTCTGTCCATGGGATTCTCCAGGCAGGAATACTGGAGAGGGTAGCCATTCCCTTCTCCACAGTATCTTCCCGAACCTGGGTCTCCCATATTGCAGGCAGATTCTTCACGAGTCTGAGCCACCAGGGAAGTCCA